>NW_010432542.1:15620-17094 GCF_000710305.1 Buceros rhinoceros silvestris | reverse complement strand
TGCTGTCCCTCGTGTGGGTTGAGGGCGCAGTGGAGGTTGCGTCTGAATTCCTGCTTGTCCGCGCTGTGGATCAGCTCAAAGACACTCTGGTGCATGACATCTGTCTAGAGGAAAAAAGCAACACTTGAGCTCTGTGGCCAGTCCCCAGGCACCAGTTTTCACGTCCCACCTGGAAACAGCCTGCCATAACCCCAGCTGGCCATACCGTATCCCATTTCCCCCGTGCTCAACTAGGCCCCCGGCTGAATGAGGTTGGACACCTTCCACCAGAGCTAATGCTGGTGGGAACAGACAGCACATCTAGCTCTAAGGTCCCTTTGCCCATGCTGGGTCAGACCTCAACCCCCGCAACCTAAAATAGCCACTAGCATCAGCAACACAACTCCCCTCTGACACACTCATTCCCGTATCATGGTGTCCTTCAAAATCCTAGTGCTGACTTAAGGGACGAGACGAAAACGTGGGTTCAGGATCAAAACAGCAGAAAAGCTCCCCCATCCCTGCGCTGTTCCTGAGAACAAGGCACCTGCTCTGGGCCTTCTCCCTCTGTCTAGGTGGACAGTCCTCATCTGCCCCAGATGTTGGGGAAAGACAGTGGTGTGGGAGCAACACCAAACCACAGGAACTACAGGACTTCCCCGCAGATCTGACCTAGTGTCTTCCAGGTTACCTGGGTGCCCCGATAACCACAAAGCATTGGAGACTTACGGGACTTACGGGGGGTCACTCAGACGAGTGGGCGCCCAAAAGCAAACTGGGCAGGGGACTCTGGACATCTCACCATGGCATTACACAACAGGGCCAAGAACCTCAGAGCCTGTCACTGTAGCAGGTGGAAATCCAGGGATCTGTGGGCTAGCAAAGTCGCTTTGCCACCTGCCAGCAACCGGCAACATGGGGTCCTAATTCACAAGACAAAGGAAAAGCCCTCTGCAGCCCCTCCGAGACCCTGCTGGGAACTTGGGCCTATTCTCCACCACCAAAGGAAAATCCACTCTGCAAACCCACCACAGCAAGTCAGAGGTGTCCCACCAACCTGATGAAATCCCAGATAGTCCTGAATTGTATGCGAGGAGTAAAATATCAGTCCTTCTGATGTCACCACCAGCACAAAGCCATTGAGTGCCTAGGAGAGAGAAGAGATCAGCAGGTACATGCCACGCTTGTGTCACCTTTTTCTAGGAGGACATTCTGCTCAGACACCAGTCACTCAAGTCCTGGCTGGTCTCAGCTACCAGGGAGCTGAGACACTGCCCCACCAAGAGAAAGGTGTAGGGCAGGAGATAAAGCACAGGAACCTGTGGAAGGAAAGGAAGTCGTTTCCACTGGCATCTTGCTGTCACAGAATCACATAATGCTCTGGGTTGGGAGGGACCTTTCAAGGTCATCTAGACCGACACCCCTGCAGTCCGCAGGGACATCTTCAACTAGAGCAGGTTGCCCAGAGCCCCAGACAACCTGACCTGGCATGGTT
>NW_010432542.1:11382-15340 GCF_000710305.1 Buceros rhinoceros silvestris | reverse complement strand
CGTCGGCAGGGAGCAGGGACATCCACAACTAGAGCAGGTTGCCCAGAGCCCCAGCCTGATCTGGAATGTTTCCAGGGATGGGGCTTCTACCACCTCTCTGAGCAACCTGGGCCAGGGTCTCACCACCCTCAGTATCAAAAAATTCCTTCCTCAGATCTAGTCGGAATCTCCCTCTTTCAGTTTAACCCATCACCCCTTGTCCTGGCACAACAACCCCTGCTCAACAGCCCCTCCCCAGCTTTCTGACAGGCCCCTTGAAGCACTGACAGGCTGCACCAAGGTCTCCTCGGAGCCTTCTTCTCTTCAGGCTGAACACCCGCAACTCTCTCTCCAGTCCTCCCAGCAGAAGGGGTCCCTCAGGTCAGTCCTGGGCCCTCCTCTGGCCCCGCTCCAGCAGGTCCCTGTCTCTGCTGTGCTGAGGAGCCCTGAGCTGGAGCCAGCACTGCAGGGGGGTCTCCCCAGAGCAGAGCAGAGCGCAGCAGAGGGGCAGGATCCCCTCCCTCCGCTTGCTGGCGTCACTGCTGGGGATGAGCCCACATTGGGTACTGCCCTGGGTCTCACTTCTGTTCAAGCAGCTTCTTGGTTTCATGCCCTTCCTGCAGCATGGGAACCTCCAACTTTGCAATTGCCTCCATGCACGTACCTTGCAGCGGTGCCAGAGCAGCGCATCTAAAGCAGCAGTTTCTGCAGACCTGGCACAGCTGCTTCACCTGGCACAGGTCAAGGCCAGCAGCTCATTCTCAGATTTTCCTCCACTCTGCCTCACTTGAGTAAACTCCACCAACCAAAGGCTGCCAGGAGACGAATGGGGTTCAATGCCGGCAGAGCTGTGCTCACCAAGAACACAGATGGTACCTTCTGCTGGGCTTCTCTGAGGTCACGTAGCTCTTCTGTACAGCTGCCCAAGCGTATCCTAATCCAAACCGATGGAAAACTTTGTTTTCATCCTGGGAGCATTTGCTCTGGCTCAGATTTGGACATTTATACTCACCCTATGCAAGCAGCAAATAGAAATCTCAGAACTGCTTGCACAACGTAACCAGACACCATCAAGAACTGGTCCATTCTGGTATCCTGGTGGAAACAAGCCTTTCTGACAACCTGGAATCCAAATGGCATTTCATGTCGACTGCATTTAACACTGATCTGCGTCTACCTGGGTGGCTCTGCTCATGTAGTTCCCACCCTGCCCACAGCCCGGCAGGGTCCTGGCAGCCACACGTGGCTTAGGGCAGCATGGGACTGGAAAAAACGGGGCATGTGCAGTGGAGAGCGAACCCACCACAGATCACGGCATGCTGCCAGCGCTGCCTGGGCATTCCCTGCTGCTGCCTGGCCCATGTGGATATTCTTACTGGTTGGGAGAAGCCTGCCCAGCTCCTGGCCTTGTTTCCATCCCTTCTGTCCTCCCCAGAGAAGGACAAAGGAGAGCCCAGGAGAAGGAGCATGGCGTGCCTGCCTGTGCTGTCTGTAGGCAAGGACAAGGGCTACACAGCCATTGTCTGAACTGCCCGCTCCCTCCTCCTGCATCGCTCACCCTGTGCTCGAGGTGGTCAAGCCCACATTGCGAAAAGCCACCAGCAGTGAAAACGGAAAAGATGAAAGCTAAAGGACAGGAGTTTGGTTTGTGACACTGTAGCAAAAACATCCAGTTTCTGAAAAGCCATTTTATTCCATAGCAGGAGGGCGGACAGGCTGAGTTCGGTCCCTGGGCTTGGGGAAGACCCCCAGAATTGCTGGTTGGCCTCAGGGTACCTTTTCCTTGTGGCAAATAAATCATAGATTCATGGGATGGTTTGGGTTGGAAGGGACCTTCGAGATCATGTAGTTCCAACCCACCCGCCATGGGCTTGGACACCTTCTGCTAGACCAGGCTGCTCTGGTGCTCACTCTCTCCGTGCTGTATGGACCCACTCCACGCTGATGCCCAGTCCTGCAGGAGGGGCTCCATCTAGGTGGCCCGAACCCTGCACTCTGTTTTCACCAAATAAATACTTGCTCAGGCAAAGCAGCTCAGGATGGGAGTGCTAAGCCCTCCCCACAGGGAAGAACAAATGCAGCCATCAAGCTGAAGCTTCCAATGCATTTTTAATGTTACACGTTTTACAGTTCACTGGCCCTTCCATCCTCTCCTTGAGCTCCACCACTGCAAAGTCAACATTCAAGGGAGCATTTTGTTTCCTGGCTGGAACGGGCTGAACTGCTCAGAGCCTCCATATTCCTCGAGAGGGGCTCATTCCTACCAGCTTTACAAATCTGGGAAGTAATTTGAGTGTTTCCTCTGAGCCAGCAGCCCCAGGGCTGGCAGGACAGGACATGGGAGAAGGGACCAGGGTCCGTTCTCTGAGTCCACTGGCTGACAGTGGCCTTTGCACCTGGAGAGCCGTGAAGATTAGAAGGTGCAGAGGAGCTTCCCTACCAGTTTGGGAGTGCAGCTGCTGCCCCAGGAGCCCTGGCTTTTCATTCCCGCTCTCTGGCACTGGGCCGGAGCTGACATGCAGAACAACACTGTGAACTTGGGCACTGGCAGGACACAAGGGAGCCCTCCTTCCCGCTGCAGGCACTGCACCAGCCATGGGGAGCAAGCCTCTGTGGCACAGAGCCCAGTGCTTTCATGACCTTGTCATCACCTTGCCAGGGCTGGGAGCAGGCCCGCAGGAGTCCCCTCCCAACCCCAAGCAGTAGGCATCACTCCGTGACTCAGTTTCCCCAGCTCTGAAACGATCCCAATAGACTTCCAATAAACACCTTCAAGCCCATGGCGCTGCCTAAGAGCAAAGGCCATGAAAACCCAAGAAAATCACCAGTTTAGCTCCCCAGAATCCAAACAGCTTTCACTGCCGTGACAGCACCACCTGACCACCCCTCCCAAAAGGCAACAGGTCCCCGCAGGGACACCCTTGCCAGCAAAAAGGCAGGGGTCCTCCTGCAGTGTGGACCCCAGAAGCCCTATGGCTGGCCTGATCCTGCACCACCGATCTGGCTGCAGGAGGGAAAGCCACAGTAGCCACCCCTGGCCTGCTCCCCCCACTTGGTGATGTACAGGCATCAGGATTAATTAGGGTCTGGCCTGCAGCCTTGGCCAAGTCCAGCTATTGTTGCTGCCAATTCTCGTTTCATTGTTGGGGTCGGTGTTTCTCCCCCCTCGCCTTCCCTTAATTCTGGGGACAAACACTCTCTGTTTACTGGGGTTGACCTCAACATGTGGGAATCTGCAGCGCAGGTTAATTAGGGTTGCCAAATCCACTTTAACCCTCTGAGCAGCTTCAGAGGCATCGCTCGTCCGTGGCAGGAGCAAGCAACATCTTGCAGAGCTCCATCCTTCCCTAACTGCACTGACTGGCAGGCACATCCAACAGCCAGCAACATGTCCCTGCATCACTTGGCAGAGATAGTCCACCCAGCAATCAGCCTTGGTAAGGCCTTGGTGGTCCCCGTAGAGGGATTTTCATGCTTCACCTCCATTTCAGATATCTTCCTCTCCTGAGATTGCTGCTGGAGAGAGCCTTGGTGGAAAAGGACAGACCAAAAAAGTAAGGCTGGAAAATTAGAGGAGGGGACAGAAAGAATTGGGGTGGACCAGGAGATGAGACAAAGGAAGTTTGGGCATCCAAGCTGACAGACCAGGTGGATGTAGTTTTATAAACATGGAGCATTGTTTTCCTGAGGCATGGAGACAGGTCCTGTGCCCCTGCCACATCCAGCATCACAGAGGCGAACCCCTGGAAAAGCCAAACCTAAGCCCAGAGCTTTTAACACCCAGCTTGGTACCTCTAAAAGGATGGCATCAAGCTCTGGAGGAACTGATGGGCAGGACATCAATCCCCAGCGAGCCCTGCTGAGCACCATTTTGTTACACCCACAGCAGAAACCCCTCAGAGTGTTGGTTATTAACCAGCCTGGCTTTCGCCTTCCTCTCACTAGACACTGAGATCCTGGCTCTCTGGCTCTCAAGCAG
>NW_010432542.1:0-11268 GCF_000710305.1 Buceros rhinoceros silvestris | reverse complement strand
GCTGAGCGAGCTTTTTGACAGGAGCTGGGGTGGACCAGCACGCTCACCCCACTCTGGATGCCAGCCAGGCAGGGGACAGGGCTGCAGCCTGTGCCTGGGTGCCAGACAGGGCAGGGAGACCCGTGTCCTCACACGACCTCATGCTGCTGGAGCCCAACCTCTTCCTATTCACCAGGCACAGTCTGTGCACAGACCATCATCTCCTGGCCTCTCTGAATAAACTGTGGAAGCAGCAGGCTCAGCCCAGCCGGGCTGCAGCATTGCCAGCGTTGCCCCCAGCCATCACCCAAGGGGCATCTTGCAGAGCTCCTGGGACACATCCACATACCCCACAAATACAGGCTGAGCGTATGGCCCATCAGCATTCAGATCCATGTTCTCAGTGTCAGGCACCACTGCCTGAAAGATTTCCATGATGTTTTCTTCCCTGTTTTCACCTGTGTTTGGACAACATCCCTGCACTGGGACCAGTGTGGAAACTCCACTGAGAATGTCCTACTCTGCTTGGCTCCCGTGTTACACCTCTGGCCTATTTAAACACAAGGGCAGAGCAGCAGAAGCACTGCATCTCTGTGCTCAGAAATCCATCACTGCTTCCCCCAAGACAGAGGGTTTCTTACACACAGACAACTGACAGATGGCAATTTTCTCCAGGCAGGATGGGAAAAGGAGGGGAGAAGCAACACAGCTGCTGCCCCAGGGACCTGAAGAAGTTTTAAACCTCTGCTCAGCCAGTAGTGCTATGAACAACACCATGTGAAATCACTGCTGCACCACCGCGCCCTGCAATCCCTAACAGAACAGCCTGCTCTTTGGGTAAAATTCACAGGTGCTGGGAAGGGGACAAGAGGAAAATCCCTTGAAGGCATCTGCCAGGGAGAGGTGGCCAGCGAGGAGCACTAACCTGTAAGAGCAGCTCGCCCTCCGGTACCGCTGCCGAGCTCGGAGCTGGTCCGTTGCCACAATCTCCATCCTTGTCCGCTTCTTTGGCTCCATGAGTCTTCAGAGCAACTGCACAAAGCAAAGGGAAGGGACTTCAGTGCTGCAGGCCACCAACATGAACGTCCCTGGCTGCTGTGCCAGGGGAAGCTGTGATGTGCTCAGCCCTTTGCTTCACCCTTCAGAAGCATCAATTTTAAGAGGATATTTCCGTCTCCCCAATACCCTCAACTTGCCCTGCCCCCCCAGACTTTTAACAACCCTCAGGTACCGAACAGGTAAACCCACTCTTCTGGGACAAGAAATGTGCAATTTTTGAGGGCTTGATCCAGATGCCAGTCAACGGTGCCTCGTTACAGTTCAGCAGCATCTCGGGTTCATTCTATCAAATTAAGGCAAAGCCACAGTTCACAGTGGGAGAAAAACAACACAGAGAAACACAGACAGCATCCAAACTCAGACACACGAGCTCACAGGCAACCCAACAGTGATCAGTGCACAATAAACATGGAGGAGGAAACCCACCGCTTGGGTTAACTAAAAGATGTGTCTGTAAATTTTGTCCTGTGCTCCCCAAGAGAACAAATCCCAGGGATGTTTTAGGGTGGATAGAGTAAGATGTAAAAGAAACAGAAGTGGGAAAAAGTAGGATGACCAAAGCCCATGAGGCACTGGCAGCAGCAACCACTGCGCTCCCTTGCTCTGGCTCGGACAGTGCAGCAGCTCTTTTAAATTTGCCTTTCCCAGCTCCTGTGCTACATGTGCCAAGGACCTGCCACAATCAGATGCGACAGGAGCATCAAGTGGACCCTAGAAGTAATTTACTCCCCATAAAGCTGTCAGCAGGAGCAAAGCCACGAGCCAGGACAGAGCAGCAAGTCAGAAGGCACAAGACCTGTGCCATCCACCTGCGCAGAAACTAAACCAGGCTCTGTTACACTTGGCTCACCTTGTGCTTTGCTCAAGCAGCTTCTGAAACTCAGCTCCCCCATCTGCCTGAGGCAGATCCTGAAGGACCTCAGTGCCTGCATCCAGAAGGTCATCGGTGAGCAGCTTTCAAGCCACTGTGAAAGGCGGATGTTCCAGACGCCTCTCTGAGCCTGCCAGGACCAGGAGGTCTGAAGCTGAACTGAGCAGCAGGACTTTGGGGACAAATGGTTCTGCCACCAGACATGGGACCATCCCAGAGATCGACTCTGCTCCGTAACCAAAGGCAAGGAATGTCCCGCTTCTAATACTGCTTTTAATTAAAAGGGAAGAAACCCAATATGGCATCAAAAGCCCCAGGTTACAGCATGTTTGTACCCTGGCATGCTGAGGTGGACCTGCACACACCACCCTGCCCAGGCAGGCTCCCGTGGAGGGGATGGAGCAGATTTCTGGCAGCGCCCTTCCAGCCACTCACTTTTCTGATCCCTGGGAGCAAAGTGTGGGAGCTATCAATTATTAAAGGTCTTCAGTCCTCCTCTGCTAGCTCCTGGGTTGCTGTGCTGGAAGTGCGAGATAAAAATAAACCTGGATGGTAGAAGAGCAGCTCTCCACTCAGAGGCCTGGTTTAATATTTCCCTGCAAGAGGAAAAACTGCTGCCTAAAAATAGACTTTGCTATCAGGATCTGGGCTGCCCTTAAGCTGTGGGGCCAGAGGAAACACAAGTTAAAATCAGAGGATGGTCCACTGTCCTCCAGGCAGATGCCTGCCACCAAACCCAGCCTGGTCCTGCAAACAGGATTGAACCACTGAGGCCAAAGAGCTGCTCTCATGTAAATCAGAATCCCTGCAGGGATTTTCCCCATGACCTTCACCAAACAGCATGTTTTCCATCCGAGTCACCCAAGGAACCCCAAAGATGACCCGCAGACATCTCAGGCTGGCCTCCCGCCTGGTGTCCCCTGGCTTTGTCTCTCCATAAATAGCCCCACGCAGCCCCTCAGGTCAGCAATTCAGCAGAACTGTCATGACGCATCAGGCTGATGGAGCGGAGACGAGTTGCCGCAGCATCCTTCCCTCCCACCCGGCTACCCCGGGGAAGGGCAGGCGGGAATGGGCGAGCTCAGCACAAGGGAAATGTCTCCTTCCCAGCACAACAGTTGCCTTCACATTGGGCAGCCTTTACCCTCACCGTGTAACTCGTGATAGGCATTTGCAGGAAAACAAACCAAACCAAGAAAAAGCTCTCTCACTCCAGCGTCACCTTTGCTGCTGACGGCAGTGGAAGGAGAAAGATGAGGAGGGAGAAGCTGGTCATCTAAAAGCAGCAAACCTCGCACATTTTTCCTGGTATTTCTCCCCAGGCTTTTGTAGCCCCGAGGGCTACAAAAAAACCTTTTAGAGGAGAGGAAGAAAACCTCTCCTTGCCTGGCCCATTTCCAGGAAGAACAAGCTCCCCACAGGAGGAGGGGATGGTGAGCCATGGTGGTCCTCATGCACAGGTGCCCATGTCGCTCACTGGGTCTGCACTGTCACCCTCTGGGAGCAGAAGGGCTGGGTGGCCAACAGGGGTGGGATTCTTTCCTTCATCTCTAGGACGGTGCTTCGCAGTGCCCAGCCTGCGAAGCCACTTCACGTGATGCTGAAGGGACACCTCGCTGCCTACCAAGCTTGCCAGTGAACTCCTGAACCTGCAGACCTGACAAATCTCTGCACCAACCAGCGGGTATTAACATTTTTGAGAGGATATCTCCCTGCCCCCTTCCCTCCACACAGCAAAACCTCCAAGTGGAAGCAGAGTTTAGAGAGGCTGTGAAGGAAGAAAACAAGAGGACTCGGTCCCAAACTCACTCCAGGAGCTGATGCAGGAGAAGGGACAGGAGGAAACCCAACTGCTTCACAGTTCTTCAAGAGCAGCGAAGGGTCACATCTCCCCACCACATTTAAAGGAGGCAGGAAAACACTGAGTCCAGCTGCAATCAGTGGTGGGGACACTTGCCTGGCAATAATTAGTCTGAGCAGGTCTTGGAGTGGGGGAGAGAAGAGGGGTTTTGGTAATGGTGCTCCCTGCAAGCACTCTGCCGCAGGGCTCAACGCCCAAGTGTGTACCCAGGGGAAGGAGAGAGTGCTTCGTTTATTTATTAATGAAATTGCCTTCTATCCACCTCTCTCCTTCTCTCACTTGTGCCGATCCCCCGAAAAGCAGGTCTTCCACTCAGATGAGAATAAAAACCTTACTGTGAGGTATCTCCAGATCTTCCTTTCCCACCCACCTTCGAGACACTCGTGGGCAGCTCTGCTTGGTACACACACCCTCACATTAAATGACCCCTCAGAATTGTTTTCCTGCCCTTTACTGCAAAGAGGAAACAAAATACTGGAGATTTGGAAAAAAACCTCTTTGGGTTTCTTTTGAATAAACTGAGGTGGCTTCATTTTTAATCTAAAATTTTAAGCTAGAAGAGTCGTTTAAACAGAGAAGGTGTTGTCCCCCAGGGAGAACTGTATTTTCCTTTTGAAATAAGTAAGTAAAGGGATTCCCCCACCACAAGAAAAAACTTGCTATTGAGCTCACACAGGCCTCAGGCTGGTGACATCTGTCCATACCCACCAGCAGCATGGGAGCAGACAAATTCCCTTCCCCACCACAGCAGCCTCAGGTCATCCGTATCAGCCATCCCTCGTCTCCCTCCTCCCTCAACTCGGCAGGGTCTCCCCCTGCTAAAAAGGGCTTGTGTTGCCTGGTGGCACTGCTGGGAAGATCCTCCAAGACCTGCCATATCCACCCAAAACAGAGCCCAGAGCTCAGCTCCCTCCCTCTTATTACAACACACGAATCCTGGAACGCTCCAGTGAAACCAGCACAAGAGCTTTCATTTCCAGTGGTGGGAACCTGGCAGGAGACACAGCCACAGCTCAGCAGGAGTGTGCAAGACAGACAACAACGGCACGATGCTAAGGGAGCAAGGGGCTTCTTGACTGAATTGCTGCTGTGAAGATGGGTGAAGCACTGCAACCTCCTCTCTCACTTCTCCAGTGGCACCTCCACCGTCAGCACGCCAAATCTGACCACTGCTCTGTCATGTAATCCATGTTAATTAATCCACCACAGGCTTAAATGTCTTTTTAAGAACATTTGAGAAGCCAAGAATAGGAATGTGCACTCAGCAAAGTGTAGCCCACGATGGAATATTTTCTTCCTTGTTAAGCCAATGCAAAATTATTCCACTTCCACATACAACGAAGACTCAGCAGATGCAGCCAGCAGCTCCTCTAACACAGAGTGTTTGAAGTGTGTTAGAAGAAAAAAAGCATGAAAGAGAAGTGGGCGGCAGAGCTGTCTCCTCCCTGGCTTGCTGACCCATTAGTTTGTTTCTCACCAAAGCTGCATAGAGCCCATTTTGTAGCATCTGGCAAATAACTTCTTGAGTTTCCCTTCGCTTACTCGTAATGGATACTACAGGCTTACTTACCATTTCCTGATACCTGCCACATGACACGAACTTCATTAAGTAGATGAATTATTTATCCCTTGCCTGAACAGTGTGGATACGCCACTTTCTGTGGACGCGTGCAGTGAATAATAGATGTCTTGCTAAAAGATCTAATTGCACTTTTAAAAGCAAGAGGGCCTTGACACACGTAGCTTTCTGTTGTGTCACTGGAGGCACTCGGGTCTCAAAGGAAGAACCATGTGCAGAGGTTTAAACAACGACAAAAATGACAAGGACCTGCCAGGCTGCTTCTTGCAGCATCAACAGCTGTTTGACCTCTCCCAGTCCCACTACATGTCCCCCAGGAGCTTTAGGTGTGCATCATCGCTGCAGCCTTCCAGTACTTCAAGGGGCCTATCAGGAATATGGAGATAGACCTTTTAGCAGGGCCTGCTGTAACAGGGTGATGGGTTTAAACTAAAAGAGGGAGATTCAGACTAGAGAGAAGGAAGGAATTGTTTCTGCTGAGGGTGGTGAGACCCTGGCCCAGGCTGCCCAGAGGGGTGGGAAAAGCCCCACCCCTGGAACCATTCCAGGTCAGGATGAATGGGGCTGTGAGAAACCTGCTCTAGCTGAAGGTGTCCCTGCTCGCTGCAGGTGGCTTGGTCTGGTTGACCTTTCAAAGTCCCTTCTAACCCAATACACTCTATAATTCTACGATCTCAGCCCAAAGCCTGAGCCTGGAGTTCCCTGACAGCTCTGCTCACGTGCTTGCATTTGAAGGAGCCTTGGGAGCCCCAGCTGCTTGTAGGCAGCAGAGCAGGTAGCCAGCGAAAGCCCAGTGCAAAGCCCAGGGACCTCTGAGAGCTTCCTACCAGGTACTCTCATGAGAGCTAAGGAGAAACATTTGGCAGCAGGAAAGCTGCCTACCTAAGAGAAGTCACAAGACCTTGCTAGCTTAAATTGCTCCTCGAAGCCCAGCTCATTACCTTGGCAATTAAGAAAGCAGGGTGATCACAGGACTAGGCTTTATTTTCTTAAGCCATCCCTTAGGCTTTACGGCTATGTCTCTCTGCAGCACATGGCCAAACCAAGCATAAGGTGGAAGAGCAAAAGAAGCGAACAAACGGGTGTCCCAATCTCATACCCTCACCCCTGAGCAGAGGTTTCGGGGACAGTTACGTGGTCCACAATAACTGTACAATTTAAAGCACCCTTCCAGTCTGACCTGGCTGCCAGGAGCAGGTTAGGCACTTTGTGGGCCACCACAGCTCTAGCAGTAACTGTCTGGATTTGTACCACGGTTTAGACTCAGCCCTGAGGCTGCCACAGGTGCCACCTGAGATTTCAAGAGCACTCTGGGAAAACCCCCAAACCCTCAACACCCACAGGAGTGTTATTTTTTTAAAAAACATGGGTTTTTTAAAAGCATGTGGGAGAGGCAGACTTTGGATTACAAACTCGGGTTTCAAAAATACAACACTAACCTTGCGTACAAAACCTACCATGCCCAGCTCAAAACCACTCATGGCCCAGAACGAAGGCTACGTCTACCCTCTGATCCACGGTGGAAGACTGAGCAGCTGGGCAGCTAAAGCCACGTATTTTCGCCTGGACTCCCTGGGGACACTGAACTGGCCCCCAAGGGCGAGTGCTCGGCGGGGCTGGCTCACACACCCCAGAAGGGCCAGGCTCTCTGTCGGATGGGAAGCACAGCTTGGATGACCTTCTGCAGGAGCAAACTGTGAGAGACACCTCTCCAGACCTAGGCCCTTTCCCGTTCTGAGGTCTGACAGTTACTTCACACCAAGTGTTTAAGTGGACCAAGCACCCAGATATTATCTGACAGCCGAACAACAAGGAGCCTTTGAAGAATTTTCCTTTTTGCCACCAAATCACCATGCAGGGTGAGACCCAGGGACAAACCCTCCCCTGGAGCATCTTCCCTTCTGCTCTTCACCTTTTCAGAAGGTGAGGGAGGCAGGAGAAATGGGGGCCCTCCATAAGCCACCAGCATTTGCCAGGCCGTCCTGTCAAGGGGAGGAATGGGGAGGGATTAGAGGGGACCAGCCCACCAGGCACCACTGGGCTAAGGTGCCAGTGCTGTGCAGACCCTGGCACGGTGGCACCAGCTGCCCAACAGCAGGACATGAGGTACGGGAGAGGGAGGGCCAGATGGCAGGAGCGAGGCTGCTCGGCAGCTTGGCTCCGCTGCACCGCTCCAAGGATGGTCCTTCATCATCAGGTGGAGAGAGAAGGGGGCTCTTGGACTTGAAGAAGGAGCAGACCACTGTGCCTGGTTCCTCAGCTATGGCAGCCCTGCAGCACGCTCCCACATCTACTGAGCCACTCATGCTGAAAGAGCATCCTGCAGAGTAGGGAGGGAGGTTAAAATGGTAAATGAGAACTCAAAATAATTGTTTCACCAAGGGGGAATAAAGAAATAAGATATTTGGGGGACTGTTGTAGAGGAAAAGAGACCAGGATAGGAAAGGAGAAGGCAGAGGTCAGCTTGCACTGAGATCTGGATAGGACCTTCGATTTGGAAACCAACTTCAGCTCCTTTTGGCCCTCCTGGCCCAGGCTAACGGTGCTGGGTCTGGATCAGTGCTGCTTTACCCAACAGGTTGGGATGTGAGATGGGCAGGGCTGGGCGCCTCACTGGAGTCTACCTCTCTGACAGGACATCTCTCCAACTGCTCTGGTCCTGCTGTGGTCCTTCTTAAGTACCTAAGTCCTACTTAAGTACCCCACTTAAGTTCACCTCTAAGTCACGGTAAGCAGCGTTCCACAGGTAGAAAGCATCTGTATGCACTTTGAGCTGCAAAGCCAGGCAATGGGGTAAAGAAAAGTGCCTGGGCATCACCCAGAGGACAGCAGTGCTGCTCCATCACAAGAGAAGCCTCTTCTACCCCACCACAGATGAAACCTGGCACACAGGGGTGTCCTTGCCAACCATCCTCACTGGCCCTGTGCAGTGTCATGGGAAAACCTGCTGTCCTGGGACAAGCACTCTGCAATCCCAGGCACTCCTCTGCTTTAAGTCCTAGGGGCTAGAGGGTCTTTCAGATGGTCAAAATCAGAGAAAACCTCCTGTGTGACATGAGTGTGCCTGACTGGCGGCATGACTTGCAACCCCACACTTCGTCTAAACAGTCTGATATCATTAGTGCTGTACAAGGCTGCTTCCAGAAGACCATGGTCAAGAGCTGTCATGGCCCAGGACCCTCCTTCCTCAGAGATGCTGAACACACATGGCAAACTCCTGGCACTAAACCACTTAGTTAAACTAACTGGAAAGATTTGCCAGACCACAAAACCAGAACAGGATTAACAGACGAACACATACATGGATGCTCTTGTCCTTTGTGCTTCCAAAGACCTGCAGGAGACCACCACTTGGCATCAGGGCTTCCCAGCAGAGACACCCAAGCCAGTACTTGGCACATCAGGCTGAGGAAGTGTTTGTTTAGATAAATAACCGTCCTTAACAAAGACGATGTTTGATGATCTCTAAAACACTCCAAAGATGAAACACCACCACACTAAGCAGCCTTCAATCCTCTGGTTTCTATCATCTAACTTCAGTGGCGCCTGCAGCCAGGCAGAAAGGGAGCAGGGACACTTTCACTGGACACCATATGAAAGGTAAAAATCCTCATACATGAAGGAAAGCCCCGTCTTTTAAAAAGAATGAAAGATGTTCTGGAAATCATCTCCCCAAACCAACATTCAAAACTCCACTGTTGAGACAAAAGCACATGCAGGGGCTTGTTGCACATGGTACCTCAGCCACCTCCGACGCTAGGTTTGCTTCCACCACACAGCTCAGTCAATCCACCCTGACCTGCACAGATCAGCCAATGTAAAGGCAGGTACGTGTTAAGGAGAGCTGTGAAACCTGCACTGCACACTGCGGAAATTTACCACGCGGTCAGAGGGTGATTGGGAGCCCAAAACAGAATGAGAGAAGCTCCCAAAGATTCTACCAGTGACCAAACTCTAGAACCCACCTGCTTTTTAATCACTCAAGCCTGTACGAACTTCCCCATACGCCAGCTACCAGTGACCGCTGGCAGCACCCGAGAGCTGCTCCAGGAGGACACGCTGCAGAGATGCTTCTCCTCGCAAGGCACAGCAGCACAGCCCAGCTCCTGCCCTTGCTCTTCCTTCTTTGAGGGAGCTCAAGCAGTGACACACTTGAGAGAGGGAGATGTCAGCTCCTCCTTCCTCCCCTGTCAACACAGGGGTTTGCACTGCCTGTTTCTGAGCTGCCTTTTGGACCCCAAAAGACCCCAGACCACTTGGGTTTCCTGACCCAATCTCACCCAGGACTTGTCAGCATTCAGCAGCTGAACCAGCCTCCTCAGGATCCCGTTTCACATGTCCAAGCAGCCAGCAGGCAGACCCCGGCTGCACCCCCTGACCCTCTTCCCTGCCAGACTGAGGGGAAAAAAAACCCAAAGATGAAAATGACCAAAAAGAAAGAAAAAAGAAAAGGGGGAGGAAGAAATAGGCAAAATATTTTGGACAGCAGCCTTCCAAAATTGAACTTGACCTCAGCTCCAGCACAGCTTGCAGACAGCAACACCACTCCGGCATTCACACCAAAAGCAATAAAGTAACTGAAAATAATTTGATCTTATAGGTGGGTTCCTTTCAAAGATTTTTTTTTTTTAAAGCTGCAGAAAGGAAGGTCTGCAATCCCCCCTTCCCTCCCACACTTCAGTTGCTGTGACCTGCCTGAAACCAGAGGTGGGTCCATCCCATAGCTCCAGACACACTCAGCAGACAGCAAGTTGGCACCAAAAAACTGAACCAGATGGAGTGACAGGAAAAAAAAGAAAAAAGGAGAGAAAAATCTCAGAACAGGGAATTTCCTGGTCTCTCACAACACAAAACTGAAGTGACCCACTGTGCCAGTGTCACAACCCAGGTTGCTTGTGGAACAGCGGGAGCATGTCCCTGGTGTCATCCCGTGCTCACCCCTCTCCAGCTGAGCATCCCGGCACATGACCCGGGGAAGGACAACAAGCCCCAAAGCAACTCCTGGTGTGACGCTTCGCAGCAAGCCTGGCTGTTTCAATCCCGCTGTCTAAAGGGATCGCTGCCAGCCCTCCATTTGATGCGTTCTTTAAGCGGCAAACTTTGACTTATTAAAGATTCAGGGGCAGAGTGAGGCCTGACTGTGCCACAGACACCTGAGCTGCAGAAACCCCAGCACCACGCTGGGGTCCTCCTCTGCTTCGGAGCATCATTGCAGACAATGGGTTGAGGCAAAGGCTGATGTGGTGAAGCTCTTTTCCAGGGCACAACCAGTATGGAAAACGCAGCCAATCTGGTCAAACACCACACGCTGACCTGGCACAGCAAGGCAAACAACTCCCCTCCAAGGCTGTTCCTTTTTCATTTCACCTACTTGCCAATCCTACCATTGGGGTTCGAAAGGGAATGGAAATTAAAAAAGAAAAGGTGGGGGGCCACTCAATAATCTATTTTAAAAGGTTCCCAGTGAACTGTAACCACACTCCAGGGAATTATTACTGGTTGTCAGCACACCCGAGTATTTCACCAAGATATAACAAGGGGAAGAAAAAGCCACTGACATGGTGCAACTTTCCCACCACGCTAAAGCTCAATTTTCTGCTTCAGCGGAACCCACAAACAAAATCAACTTCACCTGCCCAGACCCCCCTTAATTCCCACCTCGGGTGTGCTCTGCTTTCCACGCAGCCCAAAGCCTCGAGGCTTGAGATTTGCGAGCCAGAAATTCTGGTGTTAGGAAGGAGGAAAAAAGCATTTTTAGGAGAGGGAGACAGAAAAAATAATTTTTTAGGGGAGAAAAAGAAAAAAGCACTTTTAGGGGGAAACGGTGCGCGCTGCCGCGGGGTGCCCCTTACCGCTGAAGAAGCTCTTGGCGCGGAGGTAGCCGGCGCTGAGGCGCAGGACCGAGAGCTTGTCCAGCCC
>NW_010432541.1:0-601 GCF_000710305.1 Buceros rhinoceros silvestris | reverse complement strand
TTTTTTTTTTTTTTTTTTTTTCCTTTCCCCAACCCCTTCCTGCCGTGGAGAAGGCAACCGGTCTTCGAGGTGCCTTTTGAGGCAGTGGGTTAATGCCAGACCTGCGCTGTGGAACACTGAAGGCAGGGCAGGCTCGTTGGAGAGGGAGGATGAGGAGGCTGCGAAGGGGAATGTGCAGCATGGCTGTGGGGTGGGAGACGGGGACAGGCTGGTTTTGGGGCTTGGGGAGAGTTTGGGGTGCATGGAACAGGTCAGGAAGTGGACGGGTGCTGGAGGGGGCTGCAGGAACGGGGGGATTTGAGCAGTTCTGCGGCTCTCTTGGTTTAGGAGTGAAGCTGTGACAGGGGAGGGGGCAGCAAAGCGGGCGGATGCTGTTGGCTTTTCTCGGGGAAAACACCAGTTGTGTCGGGGGGTGATTCTGACCAGAGTGGGGAGTGCAGGATTTGGCCTCTTGCAGGTCTCTCTCTGGTCGTACCTCGCCTCCGAGGGGGAGGCCCTGCAGAAGCTGCCCTTTTCAGCCAGCCTTGAGCGCTGGGGCATGCCGTGGCCCCGCAGCCCCCGCTCAGTGGGTTAATGCTGGCGGCAGCTTCCTTTCTTCATG
>NW_010432540.1:1365-3118 GCF_000710305.1 Buceros rhinoceros silvestris | reverse complement strand
TCCTCCATGTTGAACCCAGGACACTTATGAAAGCAAACATTTCATGAAGTCTAATTTTTCGCTTAGAAACAAATGTTCGGTAACAACAAATCGAACTCTACGTATCCCTGCATGAAAACGCTTGCAGTTTGGGTTTGCACTTTATAGGTGTTATTTAGCACTTTGTCATGGAAATATGGACAATATCTCGCCTAATTTTGTTATCACAGTTTTTGCTTTGTGTGGGTCTTGGAATGAACATGACTTGTAAACGAATAAAGCAACATAGTGTTAATTAAGAAATCCATTCTTTTTCCCTCTACATGGTTGACTTTCCCAGTGATATCTGGAGAATTGTTTAGTCTTCGTGTGCTTCAGTTTCTTTGTTGGTTTCTGGCTACTTCTTATATACGTGACAAAAAGTGGTATAGGAAAGCTCTTGACCAGAGGACTCTGACATTCAGTAGAAACAGAGAATAGAGATTGTGATTCTGATTTCTGAATATTGTAAAGGTTTAGTTTTCATTACAATGTGGGAACAAAAAAAAAAGAAAATCAGAAACTTAAAAATCTGTTAAAAAAACCAGTTGTGTGTGGGAAGATAGTGTTGCCCTAAAAAATTCTAGAGTGGTGTTTCACATAGTCAGTAAAAGTTTTTATGCAAAGATATCTAAAATCAAAATGTTATAATACTTGAATGGAAAGCCCCATACAGATGGTTGTCAGAAAATAAAAAGTTTTTCTGTTACTTCTGTTGCTGCTATCTCTTGCCTTACCCAGTCAGCCTTTGGGAGCAGTGATATCTTTAAAAAGCAAACTGAAAATACAGGATTGACATTTCAGAGAAGTATTTTTTCAGATTTTTCAGAGGGCAGCCTTCCGTAACGGGGATTGTTAGTGGAGATCCTCTTCTTGTCACACTTTTATTTCTAATCCCAGACAGATCAGGGTTGGTTTATAAACTGAAACATGAAGGCTTACACATTAGCTTGCATAACTGTGAATTGTCTTCATACCAGTCTTATAAGAAGTTAATTCTCTCTTGCGGAAATAGGCACTTCTCTTACCAATTGATTTTAATATTTTTTAAAGAAAAAATAAGCCACTTCTTGCAGAAAATTGAGTGCTTAATTTTAAACATAATTTTAAAATTCAGACTACCATGATCTGATTTGTAACATTTCCTGAGGGGTTTTTTTTGTTTTGTATCTTTTTATGGTGTCTTGCTCAGGAAATACAGATATGTGCCATCTGCCATATTTTGTATATGCAAATAAATTTCTGGATGACTCTATACACAAGTGGGCACTTTCTCACCTTATAAATATCTGGGTAACAGAATGATGTGGTGTCCATGTGAGAGGACTGTAGATATCAGCACTCAGCTTGAATTGTACCTGCCTATGTCAGACTTGCAGAAGGTCTAGGGCAATAGGACGCAATAATGTTGCACCTGTCTTGATCTGTTCCCTTTGCACAAGAATTGGTTTCAGTTTGTTTGTTCTTACACCTGGACCTGAGCTGCTTGAACACTTGACCGCTGGTGAGGTTTGGGATGATGTCTGGACCTGTGTAGGATGTGTAATTCTTTGTTACTCTTCCTCAGCAGAAATACAAATTGCCCCAGAGTGTTTGTTAGCTTTTATGTAAAATGGTAGATTGTAAGGTCATTTGATTTTGTAGTACTTTCTGTTTTTATGTATGTCATTAAAAGGCAAGGAGTAGAGAGAGGTATTCAGAACCAGAAGAACAGCAGTCCTTCCTGGTTCAGCGG
>NW_010432540.1:0-1267 GCF_000710305.1 Buceros rhinoceros silvestris | reverse complement strand
GCAGCATGAAGCACAGGTGTCCCAGTGTTTCCTGGGAGAGCCTTTGGCACACTTAGACCTTATTATCAATTTGGGGACTCAATCAGCTGTTCTTAAGATTTTATTACTTTGACCAGAAATTTAACTTTAGCCCTCACACTAACAGTTTTCATCACGGTGGTGGGATATGTAGGATGCTCCCATCAGTAGGGAACATGTATTCAGTTAGCTTTTGTTTAGACTTCTCCATGTCTAAAGATTCATCAACGTTTATCCCCTCGGATATCATTCTCCAGCAGTTTAACACTACCCAGAATGGCTTTCATCCCCTGTGCCATGCTTCATGGGATTGCTGCTCGCTGCTTCACTTCTTTTATGGGCTCTTTGCAGCATGCCCCAGTTCTGGTTGCATGGGTTTTCGTCTCATCAGCCTTCCTTAATAGCTACCCATATTCGTTAACCAGTCTAGCTGCAGTGATCGTCAGATGGTTTTTCATTGCTTTTTTCCAACAAGGCAGTGCTTGTCGAGATTGTGGACTAAGGGATCTGCTGGAACACACTGGTTTTGGTTACCGATGACCAGCTGCTGGGGGTGCACCACTTAGTGTGTAGGGGAAAATATCCTGCTACCATTTTGGTTTTGATGGTTTTTTAGTCTCTGGTGTACTTGTCATTCACCAGCAGGTTCACTTTGTGTTGCCTTTGCGCTATTAACACACTAGCAACAGCCACTTGGAGATCCACTGAAGCGCAACCACTTCTGCTGGCAGTCCCCTGCATTTCCCTTTAAATTACCACCCTCCTGCTGTGATTTGCTTGCTGCCATCAGACTTTATACAGAGACTGGTACACAATAAGATTTTTTTAATGTCACCCTTGGAATTATTTTAGAGGAAAACCAGTGTTTGTGAGACCTCAATCACTAACTTGTGAGACACCTTTTAAGCAGGTATGGCTCAGTGGTCCCATTTCTCAGCTTTTTGGTGTTAATGTTAAACTGCAACAGCATTATTGAAATTAATAGAGTGGTTCTGGATTTCCAAGACTGTCATTGGGACCAAGTTATTCTTCACTTGATTCGGTACTATTATTCATTAATATTTATTTTAGTATGAGATCGAAGTCAGTCCTTCTTATCCTTTTAAAAAGTCTGAGGAATTTATGGACAGGTATAATCTGTGCTCTTCAGCTAGGCTCTGAGGGAAGACAGAAAAATTTACTTCAGACTAGTTCTTCTGGGTCTGTTCCTAAAATATGATTCTCCTCCCCCCTTCCCCTCTCCGCCCCC
>NW_010432539.1:21346-33640 GCF_000710305.1 Buceros rhinoceros silvestris | reverse complement strand
GGCAGCGTCGAGGTGCATCTCGGCTGGCCACCACCGCTGTGCCAGACATGTCTACCTCCTATCCATCTACTCATTTTTCCTCCTGCAAGACCGCTTTTTGGGTCCTGACGCCCTCCGGGGTTTGAACTGGTCAGAAATGGAGGCTGAGGGTTAGCAAAACGGCATTGCGTCTCCTGCCTGCTGGGGCATGTATTTCCGCTGGAAGGGTTCCGGGCCCCGCGCAGGGCAGCAGCTGCCTGGGGGCCTGGGTGAGCTGCTCGTTGCGGGGCAGACGTTCCTGGGCACCCCTTGCTGTGTGCTGCGGGGAGAACATCGGGGAGGGGAGCGTGAGCGCCCTCCGGTCCTCTGCCCGTCCCTCCCCGCCCGACCAGCAGTGCATGGCCGGGGAGAGCCTTGCAGGCCGCCCTGGCCCTCCTCGGGCCTGTCCTGCCCACCCGCCCCAGCACAGAACTCTCCTTTCTGCTGCACTGCAGCTTTCGGTGAGGAAAAAACTCCCTTTTCTCCCACACAGAGGGAGGGAAAGTTGCATTTTGCCCGGGAGAAGCCTTCGCAGCACACCACTCTGCACTGCTGAAGAAAAAAAGCCCGGAGATGCCATTTATGCACAACGTTGAGGATACCTGCTCCTGACTTGGAAGTGAGCACCATCTAGTCCAAGTCTAGTGCGCGTTTCAGAGGGTGAGGAGTAAGCTCAGCTCAGTCCCTGTCATAACCCTATTTTGCGGGCAAGTGAAGCTGCGCACTACACTCGTACAGTGCAGGGCCCTGACATGCTCTGCTCTGCTGAGCAGCTGAACCAGGCAGCCCCTGCTTCTCCAGCACACCCTCCCAGTGGCAGGCCTGGGCTGGGACAGCTGTCACAGCCCCTGGATGCATCGTCTAATGGGGTGGTAGAGAGCAAACTCAATGCTTACATGGCCGTCTCCCTAAGAGCATCCTTCATTCAGTCAAAGGGAACCTGCAGCTGACTGTAGCTCAGCTTTCTTCATCTTTGCTCTGCTGTTAGTGCTACTTCCAGTTGTGTCTGTATGAGCTGGCCCTCGTGTGGGTGTACATGTACTGAGCCAGATCAAGTCTCCCTGGCCCTTGCCCAATACTTAGTAGCGGACACAGAGGGAAGAAAGAATATAAATATGGGCTGCCAATAATTCTTCCCCTAAAGACTGCTCCTGGCACTTGATGACATGTGGCCCACAGACTTCCAGAGTGAAAGATGCTATTTTTGTAGTTAACATCCGTCAGATGAGTTTTCTCTGCCATGATGCTTAAGCCCTTTGTGAACCTGTGGAAACTTTTGCCATGTGCTACATTTTATGGTGGAGAACATCAGAGCTTACATGAGCAGTCTATGAAGAAGTATTTGTGGCTTTCCTGAACTGGACCCCTGCGTACTTCAAGTGATGCTCTGTGACTTTGTATTGAAAGAGACAGTAATTAAATTCTGCTCCGCTGCCTATGTTTTTCTGTAAGTCTATTATACTACTCTCAGCCTGTGCTTCCTAGTTGGCTGAACCATCTTAGTATATCTGATTGTTCCTCTGACCATCCTGTTTGTTCTTCCTTGTATCTCTTCCATTTCTACTGCACCCTAACCCTCCCTTCCTGCTCCTGTCCTGGGAGTTCCTGCTCCCGTATCCTTTCAAGGACAGCAGCTTCTAGAATTTTGTCTGTGAAGGCGTGCATACAAGCAAGAGGATGCAATGCCTTATACTCTCTGAAGGGTTCTTTTTCAGAGCAGGTCAAAGGCTCGTTCAGGCAAGTGACTGTGAACATTTTGAGGCAAACTATTTAAGCCTTCAATGGTTTTCATCCTTGTTTAGTCAGATGATTTCACAGTCTTCATTGAAAAACTAAATTAATTCTTCTACCCACCAATTCTGTAATTATCAATTTGTTTTCTTCCATGACTAGCTGTGTTGTGGAGTAATTTTCCAAGAAGATCTAATCATCAGAGCTTGCCTCATTTCTGTATTTGTTTTTGTCTTCAGACCTGACTCTGAGAGTACTACAGTAACCTGAAAAATAAAGAGTTGGTAAGAGTCATGCAGAGCACGTTAATATCCTGGAGAAATTCAGCAGGGAAGAGAAGTAGTGTGGAGGAAATCAAACACTGGAAGAAAGGTCTAACTAAATTAAAGTATTTCAAAACAGGATGTATCTAGCATTCTTTGCGGGACATGAAATAATACATTTTCAGTACTGAGCTGAGTACATTTGCTTTAACCATTCTCATCCCTGTTGGCAGAACCATATTTTCACCTTCCTTTTCTCTTGGTGGCAGTGGGACAGACTGTTTTGGAGAGTGGACAGGTTGTAGAGAGCACTAATTCCATAGATATTTCTGTGCTTGATGACCCCAAATGCCAATCCTCACACCACTGGAGACTCAAAAGTCAAATAAAATGGAAGTCTTTACATAGAAGTGTCTTCACAAGTCTGAGGGAAGAGAAGGGGAAACTTTACTCTTAAGGGACTGGTGAGCAGCTCTTGGGTGTCACACTGCTTCCTTCACTGTGTTCCTAGTCACAAAACCATCACTTGGACAATACTGCCCAAGAGGAATTCTTTTTTCCACTTCACTTCCCTCCCACTCCAGCTCTTCCAAGCTCTCCTTCCTTAAGACTTATACTTCAGACTGCAGCAGAGCTGAGCTTCAGAGCCCGTAAACCCAGGCTGTACTTTGACTCAGAGCTGACAGCTGTTTCTAATTTCACCTTCCTGTTCCCCAGTTGTGGCACCAGAATCTTGCAGGCAGCAGATGGACAACACTTGATTATAGCAAGGCATACAAACCTGGGTAACCAACAACGGCTGTAACGTCCTGTTAACCACAGCTCAGCGTCTTGTGAAGAACTCATGGTGCTTGCTCAAACATCTGCTAGTATCTGTGTAAAATTATGAGCAATTGCAGCAGAATGTCTTTAGGCTAGGAGTTTGAAATGCGAGTGTTACACAAACTAATTTATTTTGAAGTCTCAGCTGTGACTAATCACAATGTCTAATGAAAATCACATAGCTTTTGGACATAACCTGTGGTTGTAACAGGTTTTCAAATGCTAATTAAATTATGCTCCACATTAAGGAAGGAGGACATAAGATTTAGGATGCAGAAGCAACCCAGATTAAGGCAATGTGGATAATCCAAAGGAAGGTATCTCTTTTCTGCATCTGCTGATAGTGTTACTGAAGTTTCCAAGATGTCAGACAAACAAGGCCCGAGACACAAAGCAATACACAAGCTGGACATTAACAAACCAGATTAAATTAGCAATAACATAACCCCAAAGTCATCTAAAGTTCAATTTACTTGAAGGAAAATGGCTCATCTGGTGATTTTTTTTAATCCGGTTTTGCAGGTACACACTGAAGCAGTGATTTGGTGTTAAAATAAACCTAACTTTAGGGTTCGGTGTAGCAGAGTAAAAGCAATGCTCCAGCCACACGCCATAGAACACTAGTCTGATACAAATTTACTCATGGGTTCTAATGTCTTCAAGCTGTTTTGCCAGGTGAGCTTCATGCTAGGCAGCTTGACATGGGACTGGACATCTGATTATGTCTCTTATCCTGCAACTAATGTCAAAGCAGCACAAACCTTCTATCAGGCAATTAATTCAAATCTGCACCATGTACCCATTTCTGACCCAGACTAAATTGGACGTGGTGACACGCTGATAGCACAGGTACCTGCTGTTAATGTCTATGGCCAGCTTTCAGGGATATCGTTTTGCACTTCCACAGCTGTCAGCAGTTTCAGCAACGCAGACAATGCTGCCCTGCCACCAGGCAGGCTTACCAACGCCTTTTTACCGTGATGGGTTTTTTCATGCCATCTTCTTATATGCAGTAAGTGAGTGGGGTTTGGGGGTTGGTATTTTGTTTGGATTTTTTCAGGTTTGTGTAGAATTATAGACTTGACTCTTAATGATTACAGCAGGGACTGTTTCAGTGTTAGCCCACTTCCTTCAGCGATGCAAGAAATGGGCATCTTCAGACCTTTTGTAAGCAAGCAGTCCCCTTGTTCAACTCAGCGAAAGAGTAAGTTGTTGCATGCAGGACAGTGAACTCTAAGCACCTTAACATGCATCTCCAGAGAAAACTTTTTGGGACTATCAAACCCCAAAGTAAGTACTCTGCCTTTATGTGCTGATGAATGAATTTCATAATGCTAACATGTAACTTATGTCCCAGGGCAATGCAAACTCGCATGAAGATGTAGCATGCAGAAGGCAGGGCATGACTAAAGCGTGAAACGGAATGCATTGGATGGCTTCGATGGATTAGCAAGGCAGAAACAAGAGAGAATTGCATCCAACAAAAAAGTGAAACATTTCCAACTTCTATATTCTATCTACCAGAAGAACCACCAATCTCTCTCCCCACCCCCGCCCCCCCAAATGGCTTTTTTAAGCAAAACCACATTTTGTGTAGATGTGCTTTTCCACCGAAATGCTGATGGACCACTCAAATACAAGGATTACAGAGATAAGTAATTGCTTTCTGAAAGGACTAATGAAAAGTTTTCTGGGCTATCAGGCCAATAAAGTGCTTTATGCAGAGTGTACATTTTGAGTGAGTTATAGCTTTATTTATGACCCAAAAGATGCTCATGGTATATTTCCTGATTTGATTCTAGCAACATTCCCAAATGAATATTTTTTAGATGAAGGACAGTCTGGCCTAATAGGAATCGTAAGACAGAACAGCCAGAATAAAGGTACCTTGGGGACTCTTGTTTTCCTCTTAACTCTTCTTAAAGGCTGTTTAATAAAATCCAGCCCAAATAACCTAGAATTAAGGCAAGAGATACATGGTGTACATGATGATTTATCCAAAAGATGACATTCATTCCAATATAAAATGAATAGCATTGTATTAACGTTTATTTCTAATTACAAGAAACAGAATATCAGTCCCTTATTTGTACAAAAATACCTGAAAGATTACAATTAGGTTCACAAGCCAAAAAGCTATTTACAGTATGAAGCAAAGCATATTGAATAAAGGTTTTGTCTCTTAAGTTAATACCTTTTGCATTCCCTGAAACTTTAAAATTTATTCCATTTTACAGTCACTAAATCTTGCATTGTGACAATATAATTTACGATAAGCAAGTCTTGCCACTGGAAAGGTGCATTGATTGGTCAAACTGTCAGGTATTTAGTGCAGAAAAGATAAGACAAAACATCTAAACTGAGGCACGTGTTTCTTCAAGATTAATTAACAAATAAAAAGTTTTTTGTACTTTTAACACCTATCGTAACATAACTTAACTAGTAACCTCATTACCAAAATGGTTTGGCATTTTCCTTCTCAACATATTCAAGATTGCTACATGAAGTATTTATTTAGAAAATAAAATCACAGGCAAAAAGATAAAAATTCAACAGGCTCCAAAACAACCCTGAGCATCCCCTTTACATTCATGTCATTTAAATACAAAAATAAGAGTCAAATGTCCTTCAGTCCTTGGTATTCTGAGCTGGCAGCCAGCTGTATCTGTTGGAAAACTAAGGTGGTATTGACTGTTTTCCAGCAGAAAGAAGACAAAGCAGTGATCTGCTTAAGTAAAGATTGTTGCCACTTTGAAGGTGGTCACTTTCTCAAAACAGCTCACTTTAGCTGGGAAAAGTACAAAATACTAAGTCAACCATCTACATACAAAAATCATGATTCATAGTCAAACTTTTATTCTCAATTTAAATAAGATGCAATTTTTTTTTTTTTTATAAATATGAAACACTGCAAATACTATCTGCCTACTGGGAAAAATGCATGGTTGTCACTAAGCTATGTAAACAGAAAAACTTAAAAACTACAGCGTAAATGGTCTTATTAAACTGGTAATGTAGTCAATACAAGTATCTTTTTTGTCCTAATAGGGGCCAAATAGAAGCATGCAAAGTGAAGTCAGACTTAAGTTAGCTTAATTTCAAGGTTTTAAAATACATCGTCTAGAAAGCAGGAACACTCATTTCACTATGTACAATTGAAAAAAAAAACAAAAAAGGCTTCTAATAAAAACAAAATCAAGTTTCTTCATTTTTAATATCTAGACATTAAATGGAAAAAATATTAAATGTGTTCTGTAAACTAAAATACAGTGTTTCTATACCATTGACATAGTTATAAGCTGATATGGATGACTCAGGCAGGTTATGGTTTGTCTTAAGCTATTCTCAACACTACATGAAGACCTAAAGGTGTAGGATTGGCTTTCCTTCTCTACCCTTTCAGATGGCTAGAATTTCAAACCCAGTGGCAAACATTAGCAAGGATGAACTAGCCTGCGTAAATCATCTACTATCTTAAGAATGCTCCGTTCTGCGCTACGCTCTGCAGGTTCCCAGGGTGGGGTACTTCTCACTGTGGCTAACTCCATGAAGTACTGGGAAGTTAATTCAGTAACAGTTCCTGCACCAGCCGCAATGCTGAAAGAATGGTATTTGCAATTGGAGGATCGAGGTGGGACTTCTCTAACTTTAATACTGATTTATCATCAGAAAGAGCTACTGTGTAAACATTAAACAATGGATTTAAACATTAACAATAAAGTAGTTCTGATGACAAACCAGCACCAGAGCAGGATATGTGCTTGTCTGCCATAGGTACTGGTGGTACATTTACATGCGTGTGACACGGATCACCAGTTACTGCCAGCAGCTAGTTCACAATCAAATGTGTTTCCTTTCCCAGTATGGTCTTTCTCACCATGTAAACTTCCGTGGCCCTACAGAAAGCAGAAGGGATAAAATTCTTTTTATGCCCTATTCCCCAGGAGAGCTTTGTGTCACTGTAACTTTACTATATGGAAAGAGCTCTTTGAAACAGTCTGAAAATTCAAGGAGCTATAAAGCTAAAAACACTGTTTTGTTTTTTTGTTTTTTTATTTTGTCATACTAAGACTACCCGCAGAAGAATCTTGTCACAAAAAATGGTGGTTTCAAATACACGTGTAGTCAGTCCTATTCTATTTAGTAACAGTAAGTTTCCTCAGGAAAACAGTCAAAAGGCTGTAAAAAACAAACCACCACTCCAATAATAAAAATTTGTGCATAGAATCTAATACAGTCTTTGCCTGACTGGATGCCACTAATACGCCATCGACATACTACAGCCATAATGCAACAAGTCAACAGTTTTTAGAGTACATATAATGGTGGTATGTTCTTTTAGAATTGTATCCTCATTGCTTCTTCAAAGACAACTGCAGATCAATGAACCTCAGGTCTCCAGAGAAGTTTTGAGACACATGTGTGCACACATGCACACTTTTCTTGATTTTCTTCTAGATCCTTTTAGGCTGAAGCATTCCATACACTCTAGGGTGCAGATTAATACCCAACTCCTGCATGAATTTTAAAAGCCACATCAGCTCCTAATATAGGCTGCATACAACATCCGAAACAAAGTAGGAGTGCAAAAAAAGTGATCAATACAAAAAGTAAACACACTAGTCTTAATTGTCAAGATTATTCCAGGGCAAGAGTTCTTTTCAAAGATTTCTCTTCACACTTGTTCCTGTTAAGTGGCCCAGCCAAGATAGTTTCCAGTTTTGTTTCAAATTTACTCAAGGTTTTACATACCCTCCCCCCATGTTTGGGATGCTGGGACACTCAGCAGCAATCACTCTTAGGTGTTAGACAAACCAGCAATCTTGGTCTGTTGGCACCTGTCGAATCCATCCCTTTCAGAGTCCCAAGGTGCATAATATTTTTATTTATTTTTACCAACTTACGAATCTGCCAATTCCCCAGTGTCAATGTTCTCTTACAATTACTCTTCTAGCAAATCCAGTCTTCAGTGAGAGTCAGATTTGAGGTCATAAGGCCACTCGGATGCAGTGGTGTTTGAGTTTGCAGGGCAAGACTCCTTTGTTTAGTTGATAGAATTCAACAAGCTGGATTAGATCACTGAATTTGGTGTTCCCATCATCCAGGCTGAAAAATATCTGTCCATCATCTTCACACTGAGGAAAACAAAACACCCTTTTCAAGTTAAGCTGCTCATTAAGAGATGCAAGCATGGCAAAACAGAAAGAGTCTAAGTCTGTGATAAACATATAGGATTATTATCCTAAGATAAAGGATGGGCACTGCCCGAACAACCTAGTGCCCAGAGATCTTCATGAAACCATGCACAGCACTAAAAAAGAACATACGTAAACCCAGCTTGAAATATTTTGTTCACGAAGGTGAAAGCTTGTGGGCAGAATAATTCAAAGTTGTAGAGACAGCATTAGTCTTCATTCCTTAAACCAAAAATACCCCAAAAATATTTGTTAGCTGTTTGTAAAATTGGCAGGTCAAGTAAGGGAAGAGGGTTTAGACCAATATAGAGGTCTGCATGATCTTAAACTTCTGATGCTCTTTTTGAGCAAGATAAAAATCTAAAACAGATTCTCAACATCTCAGTGTAACGTTATTTTAAGCTCAACATTACTGGATGACCTCCAGAGTTAAAAATTTTTGAAGTTTCCCTAAGTTATTCTATATTTGCCTAAGTGATAGGGAGACCACTGCCACTGTTGTTGCTGCCAGATGCAGAGAACAAGTTCTGTGCGTTACTTCTACACTTCAGTGACTTACACCAGTTTTCCAAGCAATGTTAACAAAGAATTTTAATGAGACACTTGACAGTGGAAACATCCCCATTGGTTACACCTGTAACCAAGAAGAGGTCTCTTCAGAGGCTGGCAAAGCTTTATGATTTAAAATTTATTCTTTTGTGATCAGAATAAAAAAATAATCTACTTACCGGCAAGATTTGAAAATGCTTTATTTTTTGATGATGGCACAGCGTAAGTACAAATGCCTTTGGATTGCTTTGGCTGTCACGGAGAAGAAATAGTCTAGGAGAGAACATTTTTAAGTACACATTGAATACCACAATCTATTTCTTTATAAATAATAAGAACTACTAAGTCATTTTGTGTTATTGCCTAACTTTTCTTGAGAGCAGCCCTGAAGCAAAGAACTTCGATGCTCCAGGGGATGAAAGGCTGAACATGAGCCGACAGAGTGCGCTCACAGCCCAGAAAGCCAACCGTGTCCTGGGCTGCATCAAAAGCAGCGTGGCCAGCAAGTCAAGAGAGGTGATCCTGCTGCTCTGCTCTGGTGAGATAACAGCTGGAGTAGTGTCCAGCTCTGGAGTCCTCAGCACAGCAAAGACATGGACCTGCTGGGAGTGGGTCCAGAGGAGGGCCACAAAAATGATCAGAGCACCTCTGCTCTGAGGACAGGCTGAGAGAGTTGGTGGTGTTCAGCGTGGAGAAGAGAAGGCTCCAGGGAGACCTTAGTGCAGCCTTCCAGTACTTGAAGGGGCTTATAAGAAGATGGGGACAGTCTTTTTAGCAGGGCTTGTTACCACAGGACGAGGGATAATGTTTTTAAACTAGAAGAGGGGAGATGTAGACTAGATGTAAGGAATACGTTTTTTCCAGTGAGGGTAGAAAAACCCACAAACCCCAAACCCAATTTGCTGCATGAAAGGATTTTGCTGCTAAGCAGAGGTGTGCCTCTAGACTTCAGTGGGTCCTGGGTTACATCAAGCAAGGCTGATGTTCTCTTCTCACATCCAGCCTGTAGCGCTCCAGGGTCTGAACGTCCCACTGCCTCTGGTGCTTTTGCCCTTGCAGCGCTGCTAGCTGTTACTGTTCTTCCTGTTTTATGATGGGGCTCTGGGCAACCTGATCTAGCTGAAGATGTCCCTGCTCACACTGCAGGGGAGTTGAACTAGATGACCTTTGAAGGTCCAACCCAAAGCGTTCTACAATTCTATGATTCCTTAGTTGCACCAATTCCATAAATGGCAATTTTGTTTCAATTTTTATACCATGGCTATTCAACACAGGTAGATGAAGAAACAAGAAGTGAAAGATACATGACGGCAGTTCTTCCCCTATGAATGTACACATGAAGCTTTTAAAAGCATCTCTCTAACTGAGCTTTCCTTTTCTGATACATACTCTCATGAAAGAAAATCACAGAATCGTTTTGGCTGGAAGAGACCTTTAAGATCATCAAGTCGAACTGTTAACCCAGCACTGGCAGGTCATCACTAAGCCACTAAGTCCCTAAACATCACATCTATACGCCTTTTAAAAGCCTCCAGGGATGATGTTAAATGTTCTCATTTAACTCCAAAGCAAATCTGGATTTCTGTAAATGGGTAAGTAATAAATGAGAATCTGTTCCCACTCTCCAGTATCTTGCATCGATTTACAGAAATCCAGTGTTAGCAAAATTATGTTTAAGTTAAATGGCTGCAATTGTGCAGAAACAGCTCAATCTTTCTTTAAATGACTTTGATTAACTAGCATCCATATCATCAAGGTGGGGAAAGCACACACTGATTTTTTCCTCTGAAATATTCACACTATTATTCCCTCAGCATCACTGGAAAAGAATATGCTTTAGGAGTATAGCCAGTAACAACATACACTATGTAACTGTCATTTTAAAGTTGACCCACAAAACTGAAGTCCTAACTCAAATGGTTAAATACATACTTAAGAGAGGAGAGAAAAATCTAGTAAAAAATGTTACCTCCCTGGACATTTATGAAGTCAGGAACACACTTTTCCAAGGCTAAGTTGCAAGAACTGTTTGTAGTCTTATGAACTTACCCAGCTTCTCAGAACCGATTGAGTTAAGCTAATACCACGAAACTACACCATCATAACCAGGGCCAGTCCAATACTCAGACAGGGTTCTCTTGCCACCTCCAGAAACCATGCATGGTATTTGAACATTCCTTTTGAGTCCTAGCAAGACCAGATGTGTGGAAAAGGGGCCAAAGACTTTACACATTAGGATCCATCTCAGGGAGAAAGATCTGAACCTGCCCTGTGGTTACTGCAGTTCATGCAGGTACCACTAAATCACCTTTCATCAGATAATGCACGGTATCATAAGCTGGTGGCACAAAGCAAAGCTCAGCACAACCAATCCTGCAAGTGTTTACTCAACCTCTGGCAAACAATGGGCTGTTCACACAAACAATGACTGTAAAGATAGATGCATCCTCAACAATCGCTTCCAGAAACAGTCAAATGATAGCAGTATCAGCTGCATATACACACTGCTGAATATCTTACATGAGCCATCAGAAGACTGTTAACTTCCTACCTTCTTTTGTTCAAGAACACACAGAGCAGGAAAACACAGGCAAGACTTTTCTGTCCTGAAAACCATGATTTTTAAATCTCAGAGTACTTAGGTAACGTGGTTCTTTTACCACTGCTGACTGACCTCGGTACAGCCAAACTAACCAACCTTGACCTTCCACAGTGGGTAAGCTGGCTAGCACAAATCTAACACTGCCTCTCTTCTCTGTTCGACCTGCTAAAACCCAATAGCCTTAGTCCAGAAAAAACCGAAAACAATAAAAAAACCACTGCTTGATGAACATGTTACATGCACTAGCAACTTCTATTTCTCTAATGTATTTCATTCTTCACAAAGATCAGTGATGTTCCTGAACCAGAAAATGCCAAAAGTTTGAACTTGACTGTGTCCTGAGAAGCCAAAATGGAAGTTTCTACCTTAAGCCCAGCAGCAGTGAAATTAGTGAACTGAAGGCAACGTGCAATTCCCATCCTACAAAAAAAGAACTGCTGAATGCAGGTTAAGCAACTTCCCTTCAATAACCATAACTACATATAAATAGGGGAAACAGAGATGCTCAGAAGATACTTAAATCTCAACTGCTGACATTTTAGAGACATTGGAACAGGTACTTTCATTTCTTTGCTTTAAACAGAAATAAATAGTGAGAAATCAGCATTAACTGCTCTGATTCAGGAAAAAAAGCAGAAAAGGCTAATGATAAATTTGTGGGCAAATGGCTAGGTACAGCTTTGCCTGAAAAATACATCCTCAATGCTTATTAGAGGAATTAATTATTTTCAAATTGTAACATTCTCTAAAACTTGATTGCCTCTGTTGGAAAAAATAGAAAAAGTTTAAGTATATTCTTAATATTTTTCAAAGTAGGAGTCAGAACTCACTGCTACAAACATGTACTCTGACTTTTTGAAATCCAGGCACATTTTTATGGGACTACTTAAGAATCACGTTATTCAGACATGCTCAGACACCTGTAAAACCTTACAGCAGAAGTTGTGCTTGTCTATAACTTACCTTGAGACCATATACTAAGCAACAGCAATACCTACCCATCTACAAGCCCTTGCTGCTTAATAATCCTGTGAGATTCTTCTCTAGAGATTCTGCCATGAAACCAGTGCTGTGTCCTATGAATAACTGGAGGTGAGAGGAAAAAGAGGGAAAG
>NW_010432539.1:19234-21254 GCF_000710305.1 Buceros rhinoceros silvestris | reverse complement strand
GGAAAGAGAACTGTTTAAAAGTTACATGTGCAACAGTTTCTTTCACACACTAATTATTTAAACATTTTAAAAGTGGGTATAGTTTTGTTACAGAGTATAAAAATCTTTCCTCAATCTATATAAAAAAATGAATCAACATGAAAAAAAAATGCACCAGCTGTTGCATCTACTTAATACACCAAGTAGACAGGCATTATCTCCATGTATTTTCTGATTTACAGGTGTACGATCAGGTTCATGAGAGAAATCTCTAACAGTGTCACCTCTTCATAGCTGCTTGAAAATACTGGGACTAAATAGTTCTTAGAACACAATGTATAAGTTAATGCATGAGAACTGAGTCCCTTCAACTCTCAAATAATGAAAAGCACTTTAGCTTATGCTTTCAAGGGTGGAGCTAACCCAAAATGGTTTTATGTTTTTTGTTTGCTTTTCAGATGGTATTTTTAAATTCTGTTCAACAGACTAGAAACACAGAATAGAAACAGAGAATAGCTGTGCTTCCTTTAAGAAGTACAGTATATTAATATGCAACTTCCTAATATTTTAATGAACTTACAATCATGAAGAGACGCTCAGGACTCACATTACAGACATCTGTATTTTACATTATTCAGTTATTACGGAATTAATGCTATTTTGAAGACTTTTTATTTTGTAAAGATTAAAAGAACACTCATTGTCTTTCCTTGTCTAAAACAAAGAATTGACTTCTGGATTGTTTTAAATGGAAACATTTATGAGTTTTTCTTTTTAGAAAATCTGATTTTCATAAGATTAATACTGAAGAAAAGCTTGAGCGTGCCTTCAAAGAAAAACAAGTTCCTTCTACTATATATGTATGGGTAAGCATGTTAATGACAGAGAATCTATTCATAAACATTTTATTTGACAATTTGACATCGAGGCATTAATACTACACAACTGCACTCTATGTCTGTCTCTATATGAAATGTGACTTTTATTTACCCACAGAGGCCTCTGATATTATGCTTACAAACCAGCAGATTTACCTGTACTCAGTGTGGAAGGATGGAGTGGACTTTGGCTACCCAAGATGTTCATTCTTGTGCTACGTTTCTATAGAGAAAATGAATTACCGTTAAATCCACACTAAAGCCTCCACAGAAGAGAATTAGAGCACATGCAATACAGATTTAATTTACAGGAAACTGGGGGCTGGGCAAGTTTAATGCAAGGATGAGAAAAAGAAATGCAACTTTGAAGGGGGCTAATCTACAAGCAGCAGCTCATTTCAGTTGGCTTAAAACACAAGCCAGATGTTAATGATGAAAGCTCAGTATCTAAAAAAAAATATATATATAAATAAAAGGGAAAAAAAAGAAAATCAAATATGACAGAAGAAAGAAAAATCTGGTATGTTTCTGCTCAGGCAAAACACCAGGCACTCAGTAAATCAAGCAGTATTTCCCTCCCGTACATAAAGCACCAGCTAGTGCTTCAGTAATGACTCCTATTCCCTAAGAGACGAGCATGTGGGAAAACTTGTACTGCAGCTGTCTGTCCACAAGACACTATAAACAAGTTACATCAGTTTTCATTGCAAGAGGTCCTGCCTCTTGTATATTCTGCAATTAAACTTACTGGGAGCAAGCCATTAGTCAGAGCCCCAGCCTCTTCCATGTGGGGAAGCATTTAATTTGACATATTCCTCCTCAGAGACTGGTTTTGCAAACTGGCAGTAAAGTTCTGGTGGGTCTGCTTTCCCCCTCAACTTTCCTCTGGACACTAGGGGGACAGAGAAGCAGTGGTAGAAGGTTGTTGTGAATGTGACAGTTTTGCTAAAGATGGATATTGTCTTTCAGATCTGCATGCTTGCAGTGTGATTGCTTCAGGTCGGAGCTAAGCTATACTGTGACCAGCACTGCACTAACATCACAGCACACTCTGTGTTTTGACTCTCAACAGACACTTACTAATTACAAAAATAGAAAAGAAGAGAAGATAGCTACCCTCCAAGCATGTCCTTCTTCCAAGGCAGCACTCTGTGCTTCAGCAG
>NW_010432539.1:16822-19133 GCF_000710305.1 Buceros rhinoceros silvestris | reverse complement strand
GGATTTTCAATAACTCTTCCTATTTGCCCCGAAAAATCCATTGCTACTAGTGAGTTTTCAGATACACTTCTCTGAAAAGGAATTTTCACTTGTTTCAAAAAACAGGGAAAGAAAAACCAGCTTGAGAGTCTCATTTAAAAATGTTTTGGTGTCAGAAGACTGTCCAAAGTTATCCTTCAACAGCACAGAAAATACATCTCATTTTACTTCCCATTCCAAAAGATTCACAGACTCAAAAATAGATGCTTTTCTTTTTAGGCCGTAGGGGAGGGAGAGGATTCAAAGGGTAAGAATAAAATCTGTATTGCTCAAGTTGCCCACTTGCCCTATTACTATACTCCAGTCATTTTCAGGGCCAGTTGGGATCCAAATACGGCATCTTCGCTTTTAGATAGCTAACAATCAGCTCTTGGCCCAACATATTTTAGGAAATTTACGTGTTAGTTTTGCCAGACCTAAGCTGGCTTCTGCAGAGACAGCCAGATGTCTCTGTACTGTAGATCTCAAAGTGCCTGACGTATCCAAGATTTTTCAATCATGTGGATCATGTAAGCCTAAGATAATGGAGAGCCAACCACATAAACTGTACTCATGAGACACTTTACATAGATTTGCTATACAATGCTGAATTTACATTTCTTAGTGTAAAATTTTCCACTTTTAAAATGCAAAAGCAAATGTATCTTTTCCAACATCATACATTAATGAGGTAAAGTTTATTACTTACTACTGGAGTGGAAAAGTGTGGAAGCATGGCTTTTCTCTGCTGGGGAATTCTGTAATTCTGATACAGTAGCATTCCATACTGGCAACAGAAATGCAAGGACATTATTATTCAAATACATACCCTAGGAAAACAACGTAATGATTTCGTAATACCAGTTACACAGGAGCAAAGTGCCACCAGTTTCTTATTTTCATGACCAAAAGCTGTCCCAGAGCAATTCGCATTGAGTAATAGCGATTGGCAGGTGGCAACTGAGCAACAAATATGCACAAGTCTTATTTAAAAGACAGCACTCCTACAAGCCTGAGTGAAATACACAGGTAATTTCTGCCACTCTCAGCTATCACCAGGCTTTCCTTGGAGAATACAAGCTTGCATTTAAGGTCAGAACACATATATTACTCCCCCTCTTTTTACCCTCTAGTAATGTGAACTTAAAAAATCTGCATAAGACATGCAAAGTCAGTTTTCATAATGATAAAAAATAAGAACCTTCCAATTCACTAGCTCTTTTAATAAACTGCAGCAGGAAATAGCACTTTTGGTACTTTCCTCATCCTTATAAAAATAAAGTGATTGAACTCCAGTCATGCTCCTCATTGAACAGGATAAATTTTAGCAACACTAGTAGGTAGGATGGAAGGAACACACCCACTCAGTGCCTTCCCTAGAGGCACATTGCTGGAGTATAGCAACACTGCTTCCTGAATGTTCCAATCGAAATAGTATACGTAATTTTGTAAACAAGGTCATATATGACTGCGGAAAGCTAAATCAGTGAGTTAACAAAAAGAAGGGTCATGGCCACAGCCTCTAGGCACAGCCTTCATTTTCCCTGACTGTAGACTTTTAATCATCTTACAGTGTTCCTTAAAAACAAGCTTTCCCCCCCACCTAGTGTTAACGGCCTACGGGTGAATGCTATATGCGAACATACAGAAACGACTGCCACAGAGAACCACTGCTGCCACAGGTCTCACTGCAAAGACAGACTCCTCTGAACGGTCACAGCAATATGCACGTCTATGTATTTGGCAACAATAGCTAAATCGTACACTGCGAAGACTTTTCCTTCAGGAAAAACATTCAGGTACATTAGTGCCTCGACCAGCGTAACTAATTTCTTTAGAACAAGTGGTATCTTCAAGGCACAATTCACGACAATTATCTGATCCTCTGCTTGAATACCTTCCCCACAACGCAAAATTTTGTGTACAGAGGGAAAGCAGAGGGCAGCTGAGAAGAAACACTTGGAATTGCCTGGGGACTAAAACTCTTACCCTAATTGTTAGTGCGCATTAAATACGAGTCAAGTAACGGCAGAGCGGATTATGATAGCTAACAGGCATATCAGAGCCACAGAAATCAGATATGCAGCTTGTAACTGGGATTGCGTCTTGCATCCTGGTCCACACTATGGCTAGTGCACCTGCTTTTGTAACAAGTTAAAATAGCGATTCCCGTACTGCAACGCAGAATCTCTTACAATTAACAAACGAGACAGTATCTGGAGGGCACCACTTAATGTAGATGGAGAACAGGGACTGCGTTTTCATACTCGCAGGCCTAGGAGTCTGATTTGTT
>NW_010432539.1:16336-16705 GCF_000710305.1 Buceros rhinoceros silvestris | reverse complement strand
TCCCTACACTTAAACGGTTTTGCATGGACAGTCTGCAAGGGGTGAGGAACAGGTAATTGTAGCAAATGTTTGTCATGTCCTGAGGATAAACAAATGAGCTGAGCTTCCTTGAAAGGGAGGAATAAACAATGCTCCTGCAGCAGTAGCTAATCTCCCTACACTTAAACGGTTTTGCATGGACAGTCTGCAAGGGGTGAGGAACAGGTAATTGTAGCAAATGTTTGTCATGTCCTGAGGATAAACAAATGAGCTGAGCTTCCTTGAAAGGGAGGAATAAACAATGCTCCTGCAGCAGTAGCTAATCTCTGTGGCTTCTAGTCAACGCCACAAGACACGTGGACCAGGAAGCATTAAATCCTCACACTCTTT
>NW_010432539.1:11664-16186 GCF_000710305.1 Buceros rhinoceros silvestris | reverse complement strand
AGGAATGCATTGTCTTCAGCATGTGGGTATGAAACACTGGTGGGGAAAAGGACATTTTGGCAAAGAGGGGTATGAAGGCTTTGCTGATGTGTGCTGCTAGTTAGGCTGGAATGGCAACTCTGTTCATTCAGGACAAAGAGCACCCCTGGGTTACGCATCCCATTGTGAGCACAGTCTGGCATGCGGCAGCCATGCCATCATTTCCAAATATGAAATTATCTGTTTGCTACAGAGAGAGACAAAGTTGGCTGAGCTCAAGGTTCTGCATCGTGTTTTGGTGGACGTGTATGTAGTATCAAATACTGCAGTACCACTTCGTGCATGCTTCTATTTTTTCAGCACGTTTGGAATGTTCATTACATTCTGACACAGAATAGTAGAGAGTAGGATAACTGCGTGGAAGAGAGGTAATATATTATCTGTACATATTTATTATGTTGTTTCATATGTATGTATATTCTCTTTAATATGGGGGAGGACATAGTAAGGTACGGAGAACATCACAGTTGTTTTCAAGACGTCTTCAGGGAAAGATTTAAACCCAAACCAACTTCTGCACATTTCCCTATGAAGACCAGGAATTTCTCTGCCTCAAAGAGAGCAATGTAGTTAACTTCCTCCCTAGTTCCTTCCATGCTGACTTTGTTTCAAAAAAACCTGTGAAGCCTACTATCAAATTATCAAGAAATATCAGTTTGCTCTCAGATATGAGTAACTTTCACCCAGTGATTTATCAGAACCTTCAGAAAACCGAAAAAAATTGCAAAGGCTCTAAATAGCACCTGTTCCATTTAAGACAACCACTTATTATCAAAACATCTTCTTTACCTTTACAAGAACTTGTCAATACCTTGTTAAGGATTTTTTTTTTTAATATTCACATACTATAAATTTGGCTCCAAAACTACCATTATACTTGATTCATATGTGAAAGAAACTGAGCTCAGTCCTGTGCTTGAAAGCTGAGAAAGGACAGGTCTACCTGGCATTTTGTTCTTAACTTTGTTGTTACAGAGGCAGATGATGTTTAAGAACTTACAGATATTTTCTCATGAACACAGTAACGAATGAAACTTAACTATAGGTGTAGCTCTATTCACACAGAAGAGATTAGGTACCTTGAGGAGTCGAAAGGCAGTCATCCAGCACGTCCTGCTTTGCTCATCTTCAGCACACAACAACCTCAGTTCCTTAGTTTCATTTCTCACTCTGTTGGGCTATAAAGTATCAAAGGGAAGTCAGCTACATTCAGCAGAAAACCAACAACATTGTCAGTTTACTACAGAGTAAAGGCAGGTACAGTATTAGTAGAAGAACTGTCCAGGAAAAACTTATGCCACCCTGAATTAAAGCACAGGAGAGGCTGAGCAGTTCAGGCAGTTTACAGGAACAAGGTACTCAGGCCATACCACAACCGGAACGAAGGCATTTTCCTTTTTTCTTTTTTAGAACTGTAAGAAGATTTATGACCCCCCATTTCAAGATGAAGAACCAAAGTCTCTTTAACTGAAGGTTACTGAAAGTGTGCTTCCATCAGTTCAGGATCTGTCCTGCAGCCAGTCTCTATGAGGTAAACTCAAGTTGTCCACCTCTGGAACAGCTGTTAGGAAGGAGACTACTTCACTGCTGTCAGTAAAACCAGTTCCCAGTCTTTTTGTCAGAAAATTACACAGAGCTTTGAAATACCTTCCAAACCTATCCACCAACACACCAGTTTTTAAAATCCTCAACAGCAACTGCCTATTCTTATTTCCATTTTCCAAGACAATCTTCTTCAAATAAATGCAAACCTCTGGCCCACAGTAACAGTACAATTACTCCTGATTGGAGTTTGAACCTTTGTTGCTATATAGTTTTGGTGCTTGCTGTCCAGAGAAGATTTCCTATTTACTTGGAAGAAAATTCTCCTCTGTGAGGTGAACCAAGGCCATCTCACAGGCACACCATGCTTCAGCAGTGAGCTGATCTTGCACAGAAATTTCCCAAGCCAAAGGAGCACCAGATAAAGTGTTAAAAATGTCACATAAAACGATGGCAAGATTCACAGGACATGCCTGCCAAATGAAAGACGTTAAAGACACGTCCTCATGCAGAAACGCTTGCCGAGTTTTACATACAAATCCCATTTAGCTGGGGGTGGGGGGACTCTGAGCTACGAACACCATCTTGAACTTTGGAAGAACTTAATGAAAAGAATTACCTTTATACAAAATCCATACTCTGCAGGTGCATTGTATAACTTCTTGCCTGCTATCAATGAGAAGATATTGCTATCTTCTAGGTCAGCCAACAGTTGCAAATGTCTTGGCTCCTGAGGAAATAACACGTTTTATCATAGGTAAGTGTAAGATTTTGGAAGATGTTGCCACAAAGTTTGCAGTCTCTCAAGACCAGCCTCCAACAGAGGGCAGTGTATGAACACTGCTCCTCTCAGGCAGCCTGAAATGGACACAGCAGCCTACAAGCAGAAGGTGCTTTATACAAGAAGCTGACCAAATACTTACTCAAACACATCACATTAAAAATAGCATAGCCTATTACATTGCTCCAGAGAAATCTGTAGGTTAGATAACATAAAATATTGTTTAAGGTATCATTTGAACTAAATTAATGAGCCATGTGCTTGGAAAGCATGATTTCTGTTGCTAACCTTGTTAGCAGGATTTCAGTAACCACAATGATGTTGTCTGGCTAGCTTGGTTTTATTCTATAACAGTGCTATACAGCTATTTTCATGCATTGAGAGCCCAGGGCTTGATTGTCATTTGATCATGGCTTGCTTATCCTTTTCTATGCAACAAAAAAAGGGAACACCATGTTGAGATTTTTAAAAACCAGCCAAAAAATACCCACTGTAAAAGCAGAAAATGTTTTCACATGCTAGTACTGTGCAGCTTCTTTTTTAATCTTACCTTTGAAGTTCCTTTTGTAGAACAATAAAGTCCTGATCTCCTCAAACACACGTACAATTTCTTCCATGATTTCCTACCCAGCTCTTTCACGTGCAAGAAACCTTGAATTTCAGGGCAGCTACTGGAGTTTAAAAAGTTCTGTTGGAGAGGAAATTGTAAGTGAGGATTGCATCCTACAGATGGATCATAAAATTGTCACAGTATTTGCAGAAGAGAGAAGCAAATGGCAAATCACTTTGCTGACTAGGAGTGCAGTTTCACGTTATGCTTAAACTGACCTAGATGTTTAAACTGATTTACGACTAAAATGGACATTACTGCTGCTCCCATTATGTCTACCCAGCTAATTCCTCCTGCCACTGACATCCTCCTGTTCTGTGTCAATACTTAAATCTCCAAAAGGCTAATGGTTTCTCTGTATCCTCATTCTTCTTGCACTTGGCCTGAAGGGATACAAAGTAAGCTTATTAATTCTTAAAATAATACCTAGTTACAAGAGTTCTGGCAACTAGCCTAACTTGGAAACACTGGCCAAAGAATGCAACTTTATCCTGAAGTTTAGGACAGGAACAGCCTATGTCAGGATTTCCTATATTAAAGTCTTACATAGTACCTGCACCTGTCCCACGACAAAAGGTGTGACAGACCACAAAGTATTTAACTCAAAATGAAATGTGGTCGAGTAAGTGTCAGCAATTATCCTGGGCTTCAAGATCCAGAAGTATCCAAGTTCTTGACTTGATAGTTAGAGGGACCACGTATGGAATCACGTGATTTGCAATACATCAAGGAAGGAAGTAGTGACTACTATGGTTGGCAAATTGATGGATTCCTCCCATATTACAGTGGGCCAGATTTTTAAATGACAGAGGTCTTGCTCAGTAAGTTAAATGCCAAACTGCTAAATTCAATAGTAGGAACAAAAATTCATAAACCTGGTTGGCTTAGGTGCCTCTGCAATTCTTGAAAGTTGTGGTTTGGTGTTATTTGGTGGACACTGCCCACAGGAAACAAAACCAAAAATCAGTGCCCTGTGTCAGAATTCTTCGTTGCATTAAAATCCGATTTTTTCCCCCAGCCCTCCTCCCTGTTTCATCTAACAGAATGAAAAAGAACAGTCAATTTTCCTGCTGCTTGTACTATGAATTCACTTCTGAACTGTGAAAGGGAAAGACCAAAAGGAGAATATATTCTCTCTGTCCTCCTAGATAAATCAAAAGTAAACCAACATGCAACCTTTTTTTGCATGTCTAAGCTGACACTGGGGCAAATAGATGCCGCAGTTTTTAACGCTGTTGTTAAGACTAAAAATATTAGGTCGTAATGCAGTGTATGATATCAGGAGATGATATTTAACATTCTTCCTTATTTTACGTGTAATTAAAAACAGCACACTTGTTCACTGTTTGAGGTGGCCTCAGATGCAACATGCTTAACCACTACTAGACTGCAGGAAGTTTTACCTTCAACAAATGAGAGCTGTCATTGAAATCATGAAAAATGATTGTATGTTTTGTAAAAGGAAAGGCTTCTCCAGAATGGTACCTAACTGAGCCTTCCCAGAAGGAAACTCTTGTATCTCACAAGGTTGTAAGGTTTTCCTTTCCCTA
>NW_010432539.1:9311-11567 GCF_000710305.1 Buceros rhinoceros silvestris | reverse complement strand
TACTGCTTGAGTTACCCTACGTTTAAATCTTTTCCACATTCAGGAACATCACGCTCTTTCGGGGAGTCCTGCTGTTTGTGTTAACAAGCAAACTCAATTCTCTACTTCCTTGCTGCAGGAAAAAGGATCCAAGTGGCGAACACCTCTGTTCCTACCGGTCTGTGGCAATGGCAGTTCATGCCACAATCGGTGGTTCCCAATTCCAACATCACCACACGTGACTTTCATTTTTAATTCCAGAAACTGGTTTGATTTTTGCTCTCTTTTTCAGCTGAGAGTGGATGCTAATGCTTTATTTCAGTGAATGTGGAACCAGTATTTAATGGATTTTGAAGTGGTTATGGGACAAAATGAGTCTACTGGTTCAGAAGTCAGTGGAAACTTGTATTTAAACAGTCAGTGCATATTTGCAAACATGCAAAATTACTGAAATAAAGCTAAAGTGAGTTATTTGTATGTATACTTTCTTTGCATTTTTGTGCCTCCTGCTTTATAGTTTGCCTGTTATTTGTCTTCCATGCATCACGGTCTTATATTCTTAATACAGTACTGAATTAATAACCTGTTTTCATTTGACCTTATGTGCTGAATGCCCCCCATTTGAGAAAACAACTAAAGTAAAAAAGATTTAGACTATAGCGTTTAGATCCAAGTGCTTAAACTGAAAGGTTTAAGTGAATGAGTTACTGGTCAGAGAGGTAGCCTTCAGCACCTTCCTTAGAGGCCAAACAACCGTGCCACGACCACGCTAAGAAACTGTACAGCAACATCAAAACCTCAGTATAAATTTAGTGCATGTGCTAGTGCCACTCGGATTACACAACTCTACCAACATGTATGCGTAAGGTATGCAGCTCTGTAATGTAACTTGGGGAGCTGTAAATAGCAGTACTTTGCAAACACTATTTGCAAAGTAAGATTTTCTGTAACTACTTGCGCTTACTTCTTAGGGAATTGTTTTTCTATGTAGAAGAGCAGCTAGTTGGCTGAGCCATGGGGAAGTTGGTCCTTATTATTAATTCTCACCAGGAGTAAACGTGGGACATAAAAAGCAAAAGCAAAACCTCTCATCATCTCAACATCGTCTTCTAATGTACACACACACATTTTTACACTTTCTCCTACGCTATGATGTGGAGCATAGAGGAGTACTTCTGGTTTGCTTTATAAGGTATATTTGTTTTTCTAGAAATGTATCTGCTGAGACTGTTTTAGGAACAGCGCTAGGTGGCCAAACCAGGTTCTCACAGAGTAAACTGAATACCGATGGAACAAATATGTATGAACACAGTTATGAATACTTTCTGTTTATAACTTACACCTCAACGCCACTAGGTAAGATCTTTGTCACCTGTTTTCAACCTTAGTACCATATACTAATGCCCTACGCTACTACCTCTATCTTTCTCTGTCCAGCTCTTTCCAGACCTTTGAATTCTCCCTGCCTTCCTTTCAACCTCTCCCCTCCATCTCCAAAACCTTCTTTGTCCATATGGATTTACAGTACCTGCAAAAGTTGTGACTGTGGGATACTGCCATTTGTTTGCTGGCACCAGGCAACCATTTGCTCTGGAAAGAAATTCTAGACACAGAAAGAGAAAACAATTGGAAGTCACATTATATTTGAACACTTCTACACAGAACAAGTGGAATTTTCTTGCAATCATTAATTTTTTGAAACTACAACTTTTAAATCAATATGGAGATTCCCTGAGATGGAAAGTAATATTAGGGCTTTCAAGTGCAGTTCTTCCCTTCCTTCTGCTCACCAAACACCCATGCAGACAGAATGTGGAATTTTAATATATCTGATATGCAGCATATCATAAATGCATTTTCCAATCACTTCTCCTGAGGGCTTTCAGGGATTTCTAACAGCCTCTACTTTCTAGGAAAGGACAGGAGGAATGGTCCTACAGGCTGGGTACAAAGTTACTCCTTGAGTACTGCATATTCTGCCACCAAATTTCTGGGCTTTCCCCTCCATCCAGAAAGGCTGTTTAGTGAATAAACTGTCACCCCACTTGCCATATGGAGTTGCAGAGAAGGAGGAATAACAAGTTTTCTCTACCCTCACAGGGGTAAGGCTGGATGCAAGTGCATTAGAAGTCATCTCAGGTGGGGATGCTGCAGGATCTCCAGTATGCACACCTTTATGTTTGACAGCACTCGCTAACTCTCTTTCTGCTTGACCCTCAAGTCCCTCAGTCGGCTCCAAACGAAGTGCCATTCGCAGACCTTAATTATGGGAAAGAG
>NW_010432539.1:0-9242 GCF_000710305.1 Buceros rhinoceros silvestris | reverse complement strand
AAGAGTTCATGTGTGACTGTTGATGCTTTCATTTAGTTGTTCAACAGGCAGGGTATGCTCAGGGCTTGAAACCCTTCAATCTGTCAAGAGAAAAGCCCTCTGCAAAATCCACCCCTGTATTTTTATATGTCAGGGTAACAAAACAGAGCTCAATTTTTTTTTTTGTAAGAATAGGTCAGCATACATTCCATGAAATGAAACAGTAAATTAGGCTCTGTGTCACATGCCCTGCTTTACGTGATACATTTGAATAATCTCAAACTGGACATCTACCTCATTTCCCTCATCTCACAAACACAGAAACAAATATTGTTTAACACACAAACAGGTGCTTCTACAGAGCTTTCCAATTTCAGGCATCCGGCACAGTACCTCATTCATACTGAATCTTTGTATCAAAAAGGTCAGTCAGTTTTCTGACTGTTAAACTGATGACTTGGCTTCAGATTTATTCCTCCAGTTCCCCTTTTCATTTGCCATGTTTTAAAATGCCTATATAATTCAGTACTCTGAAATTTACTATACATAGCAATTATATTAAGTCATTTGCAAAGTTTTTAAACATTATTTCAAGCATCAAGACATGCAGAAATGTCTGGAATAAAACAACGACTGATTGTAATGAGATGAATCACAAGAAAAATGTTTCCAGTTTAGAACATTCGTCACTCTTCAGACAATTTAAATTCCAGTCTTCAGGGCATAGAGAGAAGGGCTGAAGAGGAATCACCCTTCTGCCAGGTAAGATGCACAATGAATTATGAAAGCTAACATTTACCAGCTCTCTTGAGTAGAAACAGTGCCATATGGCAACAGCTAATGCAACGGATAGGGAGCCTTCGCATTCTTACACCAAAAGAATGATTTATTCTCTGATTGCAGGAGCCTGGGACTGAATGCCAAGCATTCTGGGTTTTACTCCCATGCTCTGTTATTAATTAAAGTATACCACATGAATCCAATGTGCTAGCTCCTATGATACCAAAATTTCTGTACAATACTCAGATGTTCATAGGTTATCAGATGGGAAGATCAACAGAAGTAAAAAATTAAAAACAGTCCATGTACAGAAATGCTTCACGCAGTAAGTCAAGGCACAGCCTCTGAAACAAGCACTAGCAGATGACAGATGTACGTGCAAGCACACGTGTGAGAATGTAGCAACTGTGCATTAGCGTCTATGAGGAAAGGAATGAACATATCATTTGCAGTAACTTCGGCAATGGGTTTTCATGTGAAATCGTGGATCTTTTTTCTTCTGGCACCACAAATGCCCAGCTGACCTAAACCACCCCTGGATTTCCCTTCCTCAGCTATCTGACACTGGTTCATGTCAACAGCCTGTTGCAACTTGTTTAGTCAAAATGTGAAAAATCATCCCCAAATAAGCAGTTACACTGAAAACAGTTTGAAATTACAGCATTCAAAGGATCTTACAAATCCAGGAATAAGTATAGCTATGACATACAGTACTTTTCAAGCATGGATATACATGAGGACATAGAGAGGACAAGTTACTATGATCAGTGAAGAAGACAGAGCACGCTAGTAAAGCACGGACGTAGCTGAGTCACTGTTCAACATATAAAACAATATATAACAGTAAACAAAATTCCTTGTACGTACTAAGTGCTTTACTCAAAGGTTTTTTTAAAATTATTACTGTCAGAAATTAAAAAGTTTGGATACTGCATGATATGTGATCAATTTGCTTTAGATCAAGTAATTTTGAAGATAATAAGTAAATCACACTTGTGACTGTTTCAAACCAACAAAGACTTCCCTGTCTTGGTCACTCTCCAACATAACAATAGCCATTATGAAACAAGTATATTTGGTGACTTGAAAACACTTGAGGTTTTTAGGCTGGGAGGAGAGTACAAGGAATTTAAACATTGGTTAAAATTTCTTTGGAAAGAATTCTGTTTGTGGATTGCTTTGGGTTTTTTTATAGATGTTTAAGACATAACAGTGCCCAGCAATGTTCTCCTAATCCATCCCTCTGTCTGTGGTGTAAACAACTAAGTAAAGAGACTCACCATGGGGTTTTTGAAAAATTCATACTTTGCGTAATTCTTCCTGAACAGAAATTTACTTTCATTTCCCATTGTGGACTCAACTTGAACTATGAGCTCATGATCTTCCAAGCACCTCTCTGTGGAAAAAGAACATGATGTTAACACTCAGGCAATAGGCGGCAGCAGCGAGACCAAATTCCAAAGGCAAAGGAGTAAAACAGCCCAGTGTAATTCCCTTACCTTTCATGAATTTTACAAAACCCGTTAAGAGCTTTCATATCATACTGCCATAAGGCATTTGAAGGGCCTAGGATGTAAGTATTACAAAGTTTAACGTTACATGGCAATGTTCTTCAAAGACTTCCTACATCAGGGCTTCATAAGCACCATCTTTTTAAAAAGGAAAACGCAAGATTTTTTTGTGTGCAGTAGCTTAAATAAGACACACGAACCTCTTCTTTTGGTGCTGGCCATATGCTATGGGACTGACAAGGCAGACAGATTTAAGGGGGAGAAAGTTGTGGGAAAGCCACCGTTAGGTCTTGAACTATCACAGAAATACAGTGTCCTATTGGATCACACTCTATAAAACCAGTTCATTTCAAGGTGAACTTCAGGCCTTTATTGTAGATGCTAGACAATGGGGTTTATTATGAAAGAGGTCACAGGATCTACTTTACAGGAATACTGACAGAGACAAATGTTTTGTACACATGACAGGGCAATTTTCTGCTCTAGATTTGGTTACAAGGTAGCTCCCCATAACCACCACTTCGCTGGTCAAAAGAATGGCACATCAAAGCATGAACATACAGCTTAACAAATCCAATTCACTGAAAGCAGTAACTTGAAAAAAGGCAACTGGGCTAAGTGTGCACTACTTCATGAACTCATTATCTTGGCAAATCCTCAAAAGTTTCTGAGAAAATATTTAGGTATTTTTTCCAGTCTTCATAGTCAGTACTTTCATCCCTTATAAAATAGGGAATAAAAAATGAGGTCAAACAAGAAATAACTTTCACAAAGCTCTATCCAAAATGCATGTGACTTGCTGGCCAAGTTTGAAGAGCCCCTTCCCCACTTCTTGTTCCTGCATCCATACACTCCCACGGTTAGAAATGCCAGGCTGCCACCCAAGTTCTCTTGGGATGTTTTCAGGACAGAAAGCAAGCAGTCATTGGTATCCCCAAATAAGTAGAAAGCTCTTGAATGTCACATGAATTATTCAATTTAGCAGATTAATGTAAATTCTTTGATTGAAAATTTAACATATCTCTGAATGATCCCATTGTCTTTTTCACCTGCATTTAGATTGCCAGATGTCACTGGCTCACTGATCACTTCAGCATTTACCGCGCATTTGCAATGTCCAGCCTTGCAATAGATTATGTTTCAAGGGGTTAACACTGAAGATTTTCAGTACTGGGATGCTCCCAAATAAAGAGCTGCTTAGAGCATGATTCTTTGACTAACCTACATGTCTGTTGGCAGCAGTTAATTAAGGACATTTCGGACCACCTGAGCATTCATCACCTAAACCTCCACATCATCTAGGGGCTTCATGGATCATTTCAGGTATTGCTGCTGACCTATGGCTACTGTCATGTTTTAGGCAACCAGTTAAGTCAAATCTCCACCACACTGATGAAGATGATGGGCCCATGAGGGTGAAAAGCCTTTCTGTTTTCTAAATTATGCTTCCTCCAAACCCCATTTAATTACATTGGTATGAATCTTCATCACAGTATGAACCCTGAAAGACCATGTGTCCTGCTATTGCCTGCTTCTGTCAACACAGAAAGCAGTGGCCTTTCTTTCCTAATGCACTGAAGATTGCTAGCCTAAGGGCAGGGACAAACCACGTCCTGGTTCACTCTGCCCTGAGGAAATGTAGTATAGATGTACATTTGTCAATTGCTTTGTATTTTTATCTTCAGTTTGTGAAAACATACCCAGTGACTGCTTCTTAAATGCTTTAGGCAACTGACCTAGACGTATTTCATTACTAAATTTAAGATTCTGAGGTGATACTTCTGCTGATTTAATGTTTACATTTTCATTTTGGTGGTAAAAGCCATCTTGAAGACAAGGTGCAGCATTTCATAGCACATGCATGTGAAAAGGAAACCAGTCCTGTCCAGTTTGCTGCCACTTGACAAAGATGTACACTTGGGAAGCCCTTGGTAATTTGCACTGGGTTAGTACAAATGGGATGAACTGCCACTTGACAGACCAGCAACTCAACCTCAGCCCTACTTTGAGCTTCCTGCTACAAAACTAGAAGCACAGATGTCAGTCTAGTAAGTTCAATAGGTCATCTGTCTTCAAGTGGCATTGCTGTTGAAGTGACCAGAAATACCTCCTTTTAGTTTATCTGATATGTTCAACCTAAGTCTCCTCTAAACAATTCCAAGAAGAACAGGACACTGGTTTGTTTCTTTTCTCCCCTCCCACTCCCCACCCTGAATTGCCTTGTATTATTGTCTAAACTTCTACAGAACTGTAGAAGTGATACCAGATGGGAAAAGGGGCTGGATTCCATTGTGAACAACTCGCAGGCATGGCCTAAAATTCTCAAATGACAGGCGGACCAAAGTATGAAATAGCCCACGCTGTTTTTGTATTTTAGCAAGTGATGGGTCTAACTGTTGCAGATTTAATTTGTTAAGATTAAGGCATATCAAATTCAATGCACATGTGAAAAAGAAATTCCTGTACAAAACTATGCAGCAATTTTTTACTCTAACCCTACATATATCTCAGAGCCCTACTACTTTTCTTTCTTGATTCAACTCTATTAAATAAGATGTACAGTCAACTCTGGAGCTGGAAAAATGCGATTTGTAGGTAGGGATTCTTTCAGTGTCCACACATATACTATCATGACACTGCCTGCATCGTTACTATTATTGCCATTAATGTCCAGTACAGGTATCTCAGTCCCCATCCTAAATTAATGGCAGTTAAGCAAGGAGTAACTCATAGGGAGAACACCACATTTCATGAACAGCTTAGGTGTATTTCTAGTTGCAAATGAAATAATGGGACCAATTCAAGTTCCACAAAGTGCTTAATTCTGGACCACAAAGTGTTTTAGACACTAGTGGTACAGTGCAGCAGGAACCATTTCCACCTGACAAATCCAAGCAAGTAAATTGTCACACTATTGCCTTTGCACAAACACTCTGTGAGGTCCAATAGCTGTTTGAAGTTATTCAGGCGCGTGTTTTTTGGAACACACTTGACTTACGTGTGCAAAGTAAGCAGTCAGGTGAAGGTTCCTTAAAATCTGGGACCTAGAGGATCACCACGATAACAGAAGCTGGCTTCAAAAAATTTGCTCTTATTGTAAAAAGATGAAATGGTTCTGCAAACTATGCTCCTTTGGGAAGTAATACTAGGCAAGACCAGGGGGGAAAAATGAATGAACTTAATGAAGGAACTCACTCTTTTGGTGGGCTTCAACATTACCACCTACAGCATTAACTCAACAAGGATGTCTTGAGTAAGAAATCTCTTCTGGACAAACACAATTTTCACTGTTCTGGAACCATGTTCCTTTCCACACTGTTAAGTATCTACCATTGTGTCATACAATCTTATTTCTAGAGAAAAAATATGGAACGTCAGACACCTGCTACTAACTTCACCTGAGGTGCAGACAGAGTACTACTTTCATCTGAAGCCTCTGAAATCCAAGGAAGCATTTAAGCTACTGAGAAGTTAGAAATAAGAAGCTGTATAACAAAAAAATTCAAGCTGTAACCAAAACTGGTTGGGCACATGGAAGTTGGTATTTAAAGTTTATTGAATATTCCACAGTGCATACTTTGGTCCCCAAACGCAAGAGATTGGATGTTGTCACCCCGTTAAATGAACTTCAATTCCCTTTTCTGTCTGTGTCCTTTCAAATAACGTGAGATCTGTATCATTACGTCTCTTTTGATGCTTTGAAGAGTTTTTTCTTTGTTTGCTTTACACCCTCAAAGGCTGAGTTACTTTTCCCGCAGATCTACTGCATGGCCTACAGAGGACAGTCCTGGAGCAGTTGCCCTGGAACAAAGTTTGGTAGCTGCTGAAGCTCCAACCTGCACAGCCCGTTTCTCTGGGGCAGCCGGCCCCGCTTTGTGCTTCAGTGTGAAACAGAGGTCCAAGGCAGGCAGGTCCCCATGTATATAAATGCAGCCCGATAAGTATCTTGCTCTTTTCCCATCATTGTTAATTACCAAGTTATTTGTGTGTAAACAGAAGCTTTTGATTTCCTAATCAGCCTCCTGCCCGATTCATTCAGAGATGTCACACACCAGAGTTTGACAGCACAATTAGTCACCATGGAAGCTATTGTGATGTCACAAACACTGAATTGTGGCATCATTGAATGAAGCTGGCAGGAGAAGGATGTTGGTTACAAAGGAGAAGGCTTCTGTTTACACAATACTTTGACAATCAGCAATGATGGGAAAGAGAATATAGAAAAAGAGCCGGGTAGTTTAATGAACATTGATAAAACTGAAAATTTGTAAAGGTTGTTGGAAGCGCACATGTGGCATACTAAGCTACGGAGATAAAGATTCTGTAATTTATACCTTAATTCCTCACCTCATCTATGTTCTCAAAACTGGAAGTGTATCACAGACACGTAGAAATGAGTGTTTTATGTTAACCTTCCACATATTTCTATAACAGGGAAGTTACCCAGTAAAACCATTAAATAATCAGGATATCCTATGATTTTTTTTTTTTTTGAGTGCTATTCGGCAGAGGAGTGAATTTATCTGCGTTTACCTATCAGTTTAGGGCATTACATCTCCAGCAAATTATTTCCTTTTTTTATTTGTAAGGGTTCTGAATTACATTTTTAGACATAAAAAACCCCTCTGTTGGTTACAGAGAGCATTCACAATTCCAGTGCTGGTGATTGCAGCTTATGATTTGTCTTCCACTGTTTTCTAGAAAAAATTCCCTGTGAAGTGTATTGACTAATACTCCAAATGCTACAGTCTCTAAGGCGTTATTGTATGCTACGTAGAATTATAGACAGTGTATCTGAGCGGTACGCAGTCGCAAACTGTACAGCAGAACCCTGCAACTAATAACAGGAAAAGCAAGACTGAATAGAGTGAGATCCTTTCAGGTACTGTAATTAAACCAATACATGGTGATATTTAATCCCCACAGTTCTTCCTCTTGATGCCTTCTTGAAACTGTAACCATGACACCTTAATTTCAATCAGGTGGAGGAGCTGCTGCCTGGAGAGCAGATGCCACTGCTGGTCCAGAAATTGCCCATGGAAATTGTGGGTTGTGCCACAATTTTTTTCCTGCCTGAAGTCAAGTTGAACCAACCCCCTCCCCCACCTCAGCATGTCTAGCTTTCATAAGCATTACCGTAGGTATGCAAAGCTGAGTCTGTCCACCCAGGTCTCCCAGCTGGTGATGAGCTGAGCTGATTCACAGGACCCGTACTCTAAGGATCAAGCTTAATTTGCCTAAGCTGTTTATTTGCAATAGCTTCAGACACAGCAAGGTAGCAACGGAGCGCTAGCGTGAAAATTAGACAATTATTTTTCTTTTTTATAAAAAAAGAGAGAGGATGGGAAACAAGAGAAGGACTTAAAATGGCTTAAATGCTTAACACATCAACTTGTAATATATAAAAAGCACGTACATGATTTCAGCTAATGGTACAAATAAAAGCGGTGGAAAGAAAATGTTCTGGCTGAAAGCACATAAATACGAATTACACATATTTTATGTTCCCAGGTAACCACCCCTTTGACCATTCCCTACCTAATCCTAGGTGAGGGTGATGCTCCACTAGAGTCCAGCTGTTATCATCCACACAATGACTTTTGTAAACGAGCAGCTGACAGAGGTCCCTGGCTGTCATGTCTGCTAGAATCTCGACCACTTTGCTTGTTCCATCTTCACTAAAGACTTTTACATCCTGCAACATAAAGGGTACACTTACAGATCAACAGCTCTGAACATAGGCAAACCACACAGCTACCATAGAAAAGCATCCTCTTGGTGTGACAGTTCAAGCACCTCAGCAGCCAGGACAAATGACATGAATGATTCACTTTATAAGACTTTTTTCTTGATGACCCCTTGCCCTATTTCCCCTCCCCCCTCCCCAACACCTCCCTGCACTAAACAAAGATTCAGCAGGGTTAATATGACCACATACATGTTAAAAATGAGAGAGCAGGTTCTGTATAAAGCTGTGTAAGGTAAGCAAACGTGAAACAGTATCGAGAAAGTACTTCGGCAACAGCAGGTGAGAGAATCACATCCAGTCAAACACACAGAATTTTCTTTGCGACCCCGTTGGAGGCCTGCGAACATTTACAAAGGAGCAGGCCAAGACCCCAAAGATTAAAAATGGCTCTCCCCGCTAACTTTTAATTGTTCCACTTGGGGAAGTCCCACTTGCAGTTCGCCGCTCGATCAATTAGCTAGCACAGTCCACACGTTTCTCTCCCTGCCCCGACTTCTCTTTTGATCCTAGCTTGAAAGTAGTTCAAAACCCAATGTGCGTACACTGCATATCATAAATATTAACGGAGATGAGAGAAAAGTCAGGAACCTTCTTCCCACCTCCTGAATTATACAAATGCTTTCCTCTTTGCATTGTTCTGCTCAAGCGAGAGACACTTGCCGCAAAATTATTTCTCTAAACACACAGGTCCGAGATTTAAATCAGCTCCACGTTTACAGCACTCTGCATCCTAGCAAGAGAAGGCAAGTCTCACAAAAACCTGGAGGGTAATTTGTTATGGAAAATCTTACCTCAACAGCACGTAAAAGGCAGCAGTCGGAAGAACAAGATGGCATTTTATATAGAGATTGCCGCTTTGAGAGAGAGAGTTTGTTCTCTGCCTCCGCCGACCCTTTGTCGCCTACAGCTGGGCGCCCGGGGTGCCGGCAGTGTCAGCGGACGGTGGAACCGTACCTGTCACGTAGCCCCTGCTATGGGCACTGTTTCTGGGGAGGGAAACAACTCTTGCCAGAGCTCCACTCAAAGGGTTACACGCAATCTTTGCGGTAGTGAATCAAACCACACTGTGCAGACCAATCCTAGCCCTCCCTCCGACTGATGTAATCATTTCCCACACACTATCAGACTTCCAAATTATTCCCGGCCCCCCCCCCCAGCCCCCAAAGAAAAAGAAATTACAAAGGAAATTTGTTTTTATGACCACCCACGGGCGTTTGAGACCC
>NW_010432538.1:423-1920 GCF_000710305.1 Buceros rhinoceros silvestris | reverse complement strand
CCTGGGGGGAAATTCCGAACTGGGGGAGAACAAATTCGGAATCTGGGGGGAGAAAGCGGAAATTCCGGGAGAAATGCTGAAATTCGGAAGAAAAACCTCAAACTTCGGGAGACAAATTTGGAATTTGGGGGAAAAAACTGGAATTCCAGGAGAAATTTGAAATTTGGGGGCACGATTTGAAATTTCGGGAAAATTCGGGAGAAATTTGAAATGTGGAGAAATTTTAAATTTGGGGGAAGTCTTAACTTTGAATTAAAAAAAAGTTCAGGAAAAGAATCTGAAACCCGTAAGGTAAAATTAGACAAAAAATAAATCCAGAACATAGAGACAAAAATTTAAAAGGAAAAAACTGACATTTAAAAAAACCAAAATTTAAAGAAAATCTGAAAGCAATTCAAATTTAGAGCATTAAATTTAAATTTGAAATGAAAACTTAAACTCAGACAAAGAAATTGAAATTCAGAAAACAAAAACGGAAAGTTCACTGAAAAACAAAGATGAAGAAAAGCCCAATTTCAGGGAAAACTAAGACTTGAAAAAATCAAAATTTAGAATAGCAAATCAGAATTTCAGAGAGAAAATAGAAAATTTGAGATGGAAATCTGGAATTCAAGGTGGACAATCCAAAATTTGAGGTGAAAATTTCAGAATTTGAAGTGTAAAATTCAAAGTTTCTTCAGAAAAAAACTGAAATTTGGTCTACAAAATCAAAATTTCAGATCACAAATATAAAATTTGGTCTAGAAAAATTGAAATTTTAGGTGAAAAATCCAAAATTTTGTCTAGAAAATCAAAACTTAAGATGGAAAATCCAAAATTTGGTCTAGTAAACCAAAATTTGAAGTGGGAAATGAAGAATTCTGTTTAGAAAATTGAAATTTGAGGTGGAAAATGAACAGTTTGGTCTAAAAAAATTGAAACTTGAGGTGGAAAATGAAGAATTTTGTCTAGAAAATTGAAATTTGAGGTGGAAAATGAACAGTTTGGTCTAAAAAAATTGAAACTTGAGGTGGAAAATGAAGAATTTTGTCTAGAAAATTGAAATTTGAGGTGGAAAATGAACAGTTTGGTCTAAAAAAATTGAAACTTGAGGTGGAAAATGAAGAATTTTGTCTAGAAAATTGAAATTTGAGGTGGAAAATGAACAGTTTGGTCTAAAAAAATTGAAACTTGAGGTGGAAAATGAAGAATTTTGTCTAGAAAATTGAAATTTGAGGTGGGAAATGAACAATTTGGTCTAGAAAAATTGAAATTTTAGGTGGAAAATCCAAAATTTTGTCTAGAAAACCAAAGTTTGAGATGGACGATCCCAAATTTGGTCTAGAAAAATTGGTATTTTAACTGAAAAATGAAGAATTTTGTCTAGAAAATCGAAATTTGAGGTGGGAAATGAACAATTTGGTCTAGAAAATCAAAATTCGAGGTGGGAAACGCGGCATTTGCCGCGGCCATTCAGACTCGGCGGCGGGAAGGGGGCAGGCGAGGTACCAGGATGGA
>NW_010432538.1:0-226 GCF_000710305.1 Buceros rhinoceros silvestris | reverse complement strand
GCCACGTCCTGGCAGGCGGCGGAGGTGGGGAAGTCGACGGGCAGGTTGGGCAGCCCCAGGATGGTGACGAGCGGCCGCAGCCCCCGCTGGGCCACGAACTCCTGGCAGTGGTCGTCCGTCGTGTTGTTGCTCAGGATGGACTCGACGAACTTCATCTGCCGGGGGACACGGCGGGACACGGGGGTCAGGGAGAGAAACGGGGCGGGGCAAGGAGGAAATTCTGGGG
>NW_010432537.1:0-568 GCF_000710305.1 Buceros rhinoceros silvestris | reverse complement strand
TGTCCCAGCCCCCCCCCACGGCACGCTGCCGGCTCCGGGGACGCGTGCACCTGGAGCGGGGATGCCAGAGGGTGCTGCTTGTCCCAGCTGGGCACAGCTGGGGGCAGAGGGGGCCGGCAGGGACACCACTCACCAGACCATCTGCCTGGGCGGAGAGCGGATGCTGCTGGTGAACTCACAGAGCTTCTCCTGTGGTGGGAGAGAGGGAGGTCAGGGGGATGGGGGCACAGGGATGGGTGGCATCAGCTCTGGAAGCAGCCAGGGCCACAGCTGACGTAGCTGAAGGGTGAGGACGCTGTGCAAGGAACGTCCCTCCATTGCTGGAGCATGTGGGCTGCCAGCACAAAGAGCAAGAAGACACTTGTGCTCAATTGTGTCGATCTGCTGGAGGGTCGGGAGGCTCCACCGAGGGACCTGGACAGGCTGGAGCGAGGGGCTGAGGCCACTGGGCTGAGGGTCCTGCCCTGAGGTCACAACAACCCCCAGCAACACTCCAGGCTGGGGAAACAGCGGCTGGAAACTGCCCAGGGAATAGGACCTGGGGGGTGAGAAGGCCAATGGCTTCCTG
>NW_010432536.1:0-283 GCF_000710305.1 Buceros rhinoceros silvestris | reverse complement strand
CCAGCCGCGGGTTAGAGATCCCTGGACCCTCATCCCTGGGGACATTTGGGTGGGCGCCTGGAGCCGCAGGTCCCAGCTCAGTCCCCTGAGCCCACAACGGGCCACAGGGAAACGTGGCGAGAGTGAGACATTGTCCACCACCACCTCTGGCACCGCCTGGGGAAGCGTCGAGCACTGTTAGAGGAGTTTCTGCACGCAGTCGAACGTTACGTGACCTCATCCACAGTGACCAAGCCCTCGTCTCCACGGTCACTCCAGTGACTGTCCTGGGTAGGGCTGAGCG
>NW_010432535.1:13239-16844 GCF_000710305.1 Buceros rhinoceros silvestris | reverse complement strand
TTTGTTCATGAAGCCAAGCCATGATGATGATATAATAGTGTAACATACGTGTCTGGGTTAAACACAAAATGACCATTTCAAAAAATTTAGCCATCAATGATACGGAAAAAGAATGAGTTTTATAGTTAAGATCTAATGTGGGCTGAGGAAAATGATTGAGGACATCTTACCAAATCAGTGAAAGCAGGAAAATTTGAACTGAATAATATGGATGGGAGCCTTCAGGTAAAAGCAGGAAAAGAGCAAGAAAAGGAAACAAAGATTGCTACCCAACGCAGCGAATGTAAAGAGAGACCATATATCTCTGTAGTGTGAGTCAGATCACAGATCTGGTTCAGCTGGAAATTAAACCAGAGGAAAAAGTAAAGCAGGAAAACTATGGAATTATCCTCAGCACATATAAATTGCTGCAAAAAGCAGCAATGGATATAAATGGATGTACACTGCGCAATGCTGATTGAGTATATGGCATGCAGGGTCTTTCTATATGGTACAGACATTTTGTCTGCCGCTACGTTTAGCAATGACTGAGCCAGATTTTTTTTCCTGTCACTGTTGATGTGCTTTGCAATTTCCCACCTTTCTGCTGACCTCCACAATAGAGATGGTGTTATTTCTGTTGTAGCATTTTGAGATTACTGTAGTTGAAATACTAAATAAATCTTAAAAATGCATCCATTGCTTTCACTTTCTTCAGGCTACACTTTATCCTCAGCTATGCTGTTGCAAATACAAAGCAAGTGAAAAGATATGTGGTCACTTTTGACAGAGAGAAGAAAAGCAGATTAACAGAGCCGATATAAAGCTTTCACTTCAGCAGCTAGAGGTGTGCCAGTGTGAGGATATGTGAATACTGAACAAGTGAAAGGAAAATTAAATTATGTACAAAGCTAAAAACTGATATACTGGAGATACATGGAAAATAATCTGAGAGGGAGAAAAAGGTAGAAAAAGTGTAAATTTAGGGTAGGCACTTCAAGATAGACATTCCTTTTGATTTCTTTTATTTTTTTTTCATTAAGAAAATAACAGAAGGTCAGTGTTTAGATGGATGCTGCGAATTGCTCCTGTCTTTTAAAAGGAGTTTTTTACTTTCTAAAACATGAATGATGCACAGGAGCCATATGTTATTTTTTTAATGTAAGCCAAAGATATTAGCTTTAGATTTCTTTGAGTAGTTTAGAGATCTGTTGTCAATCTACGTATTTTAAACAGCAGTAAAACTATTATTACTAGTTTTCAAGACATTTCAGTCATTACATTCATTATTTTTGCATTACTGCACCCTCTATCTCTAAATCTTTGATGCTTCCATAATTAGGGTCAAGATCTCAAAACAGGATGGGCATTTTAAAACCTTAATTTCTTAAAACTTTAAGAAATACTTTCACACAATTTATTGAAGGTAGATTTAATGATGAATGAACTTGGGATTTCCACCTTAGCCACCCCGTAATTGCCAATGGCATTTTTCTTGAACGTCGTCATGACTCACACTTGCTCAACACTTCACGAGTTTTTTCCCTTTCCCCCTGCTTCCCTTAGAAAGGTATCTGGATTCTTTGAAATGGTGACATACATGTATACGGAAGATCATACAATGCTGCCACTGTTTTCTCCCCCCACAGCCTTACAGACTAGCAGGCAATGAAGTAGTTATAAAAATGAGCAATCAGCAGAATGCTGCTTAAATAACTTTCCCCAAATGAAATCATTGGAAAGTAATGCAGAAGCAAACACAGGCATGAAAAAAATTTGCATTTTATATGTTATTTCCTGAATAATGTATTAATGAGTTCAGACCTGTGGTCAGAATTTCATTGATCAAAAAGTGTTAGGTTTTTTTAAAAGTAATTTTGTTTGAAAATTTAGCCTAAAATAATTTAATGTCCTTATATGCATAATTCTAACACCTCTCAATGAAAAGTTAGGTTTTATTAGTATTTAAGGTTAATTTATGCAATTTTTGTAATATCAGGGGTTTTTCAAGGAACCTTGATAACAGACTGCTGAATAGCACATCGCCCGCTTTTTGTCTGACCACATGATTCTATAAGCTTTCTGGACTTTATTAGCTGTTATCAAACACATTTGAAAAAATATGAAAATAAATATGTTTTGTGTCTAAGCTTTGTTAGAGAGAAAATAGTTAGAGCCAATAGCATCTCCCCTGGATTTTAGGAGAATGGTATTACCCTGCCTTTCTCTGAGAGATTGCTGGTTACCTTCTGTCAGTGAGCAACTGTCTCACTGCAAAGCAGAAGCACAATCTCATCTCTTTTGTCTGTGTTCAAGGCAATTACTTCTTAGAAAGTGGAATTTCTTCAGAATGACTATGTACAAGAGCAAACGCAGAAACCAAAGATGTAAGTAAATTGTGAAGTTTTTTCAATGTTCTTACAGAGGAGGGAAAATAAATCTCAATCAGTTTAATTGAAAGCCATGCTTTACTTTACCCTGATCTGGTTAAATAATACCAGGAGAGCAGGAACAGTATTCCCTGCCAAGTATCCCACTGTATCTGTATGTTAAATGCATGAAATAGGTTTAAAATATAAATTAGCTCACTTGTTACTATGGAAACCCTCAGTAGGTGATTTCTTTATAATATCAACAAAGAAATAGAGATCAAATGTAAGTTTAGTTCAGAATGGCACCCTTTATTCAAGGCTTAATGACTGGGTAGCTGCTGCCTTTGGTCTGACAGCAATGACTTGCTTTCACTTGGTGGACTTTTTTATGTAGTTCACTTTAGGGAGCCAGCAATACCAGAACATTAAGGGCAGTTATTTTATTTTCCTTTACCAAAACTTTCAGAGGAATTAACTAGTTTGCTTAAATCACAGAAGGAGAAACTGAGGGGAGGGAACCATGCATGTGTCTCTATTGCATATTTAAGACAATCAAACCCTGAAAATTCACTGGATTCCAAATGTATGGGTTTCCTGTAAAGCACCTATTTGACTTTAAATTGCTGTAGCATCAGCCACGGTAATTTTACTATCAATATTTTCTCCTCCAGAATATTATGGAAGAGTGACTGAGGCAATTAAAAATGAAGCGCTGTGGGTCAGGTCATGAAGTATGTGCTACTGTGAGGAAATCTAGCAAGAGGCCAAAGTATAAATGGAGAGCATGTCTGAGGCTGAGAAAAAAAGACAGTCCTCTAAGAAAAATGCCATATAGGGCCTGTGTGCTTTCAGGGAGAGAGCAAGAGGGGAGGAATATCAATTCAAGAGAAGATAAGTCTGGTCTTTATTGTTACTATTCAGAATTGAAGGGATATATGCTGCTATATCACTGACCTCAGTTTCTGGTCCTTAGAGGTACAGTCTCCCTTCAGCCTATCTTGCCCAAAGCAAATGGTTGTGCTACATGTAGAAAGTTTATGGGAGAGATCTCTGCTAAAATCCCTACAACAGAAATCAATCATATGCTTCACATTCAATAACATAAATAATCATAAATTTTGTTCCTGTAGCAGCAATGAAAATAAATATTTATATACAGGCAGATTGTAATCCGTCTAGTTCATGTTAACATACTAATTATTCTCACAGTTATTATGTAAACCTGGAGCTCTTTCTATAGCCAGCTGCATTCCT
>NW_010432535.1:0-13159 GCF_000710305.1 Buceros rhinoceros silvestris | reverse complement strand
CATTCCTGCATTCTCTCCTGTTCAAGCATGGTTATAGTTTACAATAAGAAAATGAGTGACAGTGTAGCTCAGTTGTTCAGGTTTTTTGTTGTAGGGATACAGTCATTCATGAAAACTGCACAAGCAGCTTTTAAGAATGCTTTTATGAAGAGAATCTGCCTTCCTCCCCTTTCCCCTTCACCCCTGCCAACCCCAAAGAAAATCTGTGATTTGTCAAGAGAAAAAAAAAAAAAGAAACAGAATCAAATTTGTGGGTGGCTGTTGCAAATTTTCTTGTTTTTAAAACTGTCTCTAATTTTAAGATACCAGTCAACAAAATATCTTAATGAAACTGTATGGGCTATATTAGATTCCAATACAGTATATATGGAAGCTTCATTAATACCCCTTAACTAATTAGCAACTGCAAAAGTCTTAACAGAAAAGGAAAACAATTTGATTATTTTTGATATTGATCCTATCCACATCTCTTAATGGCTGTTTGAAGGATAGAGTTCATCTACGCAATTGTTATTCTGCAGTATGAGGGATAATGGTAGCAGCTGTGTTAGACAAGTATTATATTTTTTTGTCTATTACATTTAACAGGTTCTGTTTCAAACTTGAAGACATTTTTGGTGGCCCTTAATAATAAATAATAAACAATAATGGAACATATTTAGGGTGTAATTTCCAATACATGTAGGGTAAACCCCGGCTTTGATACCTCCTCACTACCTCCAGTAAAATGCTTGAACATGTGGCATGAAACAAAAGTGAGCTTTGTGGCTTTTTCTTATTCATCGAAATTCTGATTCAGGATTTGGTACAAATTGGGCATTGCTTTCCTAACCCGTTGTTTTCTTTAAGGTCTGAAAGAGGGTGTAAAGGCATTTTGTACTTAATTTAAAAGCACATTGGATTAGAGAGGAGGATATTAAAAATACAGACATGATGACATATTCTAACATAAAATACAATGAATCCCCATTTCCCAGGGACAAAACTGTTGCTGAGGAGTAAATGCAAAAAAAAAAAAAAAAAAGGGTCTACTTCCCTGTCTATATGAATAGGACAAAGGTTCCGTATGTATTTTTTCAGCTGCAGCATCATACATAGGTCTTTTAAATTCAAAACTATTCTTAAAGTTTCTTTTTCATTGTACCTTTGGTATTGATTCTAGACAAAGTGGCACTCGTATTAAGCAGTTAACATATTTTATTTATTCCATACATGGTTGAAACTAATGGGAAATACAACTAAATACCACAGTAAATTGTGAAACTTGCATCACTAAATAAACAAAATTCAGAATAAGGCAATTTGTGTGTGATTGCTTGTGTGTACCTACTTACACACAGTCTTCATGCATGTATTGGTCTGCACACCCAGATTTATAGCATGTGTTACCCTTAATTTGGGATGTTTTCTAGCTGATAGGCTGGATTCTCATTTCATTGCACAGACCTAATGACTGAGTGAGGAGAAACCCTCATAACAAATCCAATCTTACAAACATTGAAAAACTGGTAAACGTGTGGTAAAGCTTTTCTGAAATAAAAGGATTGAATCTTAGACTGGCCTTGCAGTAGGCTGCAGCACACCAGAGCGTCTTCACCGTGGAGAGGCACTCATTCACATCTTCAGGACATGCTATGTCTCCAAGCCTCCTCTCACAAAGCAAAGCAGTTGGTTTTTTTTTTTTAATTGGGGACTTTCTTGCAGACTTCACTGTTAAAGGAATCAAGGCAGGCCATTACCCTTGAAGAAAATAACATTGAAAAAAAATTACTTACCTGTATACCAACTTTAAGAAATACACATTATTATTATTTACTCATGGTTAGTGTCACTTCACAGCTACAATTAGGACCAGCATGTGGAGAACTGTGTATGAAAAGATGATCCTTAATGATGCTTCAGTCTAATGCTGTAAATTTGACTTGGAAGAAATGCAAGAGGAGAGACAGCAATGGCCAGCATGGCAGGCAGCTGTGTTTTGAGGAAGGTGTGCTTCAGCACCCAGGAGGAGATGACAGAGCTACGCCTGGAATGCAGAGGCTGTTGTGGGACTTCCTTGCTACACACCCGAACCAGAGGTCAGAAAGTTAAGGCGAAGATGGAAAAATTAAGTGGAAAACTAGGACTGATCTTTCACTTTCTTCAGCTTCAAGTTTTTGGTGCTTCATAGGATCTTTTATGAACATCAGCAATGACAATCAGCGCTCAATGACAGCTGAGGCAAAGAGCAGCTACTTTTGAATCCTAGAAACAACTATAAGGCCAATGGTTATAACAAGTGCAGCTACAGTCCTGTCCCTTTCCAATGGGTTATTTCCAAGAATCCTGTTGAGATCAAATGGCCTTGAAATTTTGCCCCAAATGCATTAATGACTTCTGCCATGGCTTGGCTACCAGCTCCCTGTAAAATATTGAGTTTGATGGCATATTACAGTTTGCTTAGCTGAAATAATTATTGCTATTTTTTATGCTGACATGCTGTGAACAGTATTTTTTAAAAAAAGTGTCATCCAGATCTTGCGAAGATACTGTTTCTTTTAAAACTGACATATGATTTGTTATATTTAAGTCTGGGGTTTTAAAAAGAGTAATGAGAGGAGAGACGTATTTCCTTTCATACTGGTGGTTTCTCTCTCCTTGTAGGAGATATGTCACAACTTTAACTGAACTTGTCAAATGGATTATGATTCTTTGCCTCCAGTCCCCAATTTTGTTTGTCCAGTCCTACGTTTCCCTGCATGTAGAGTGCTGTAGAAAGCAGCATGTGTGTTTATTACAGGTTTAAATAAGTAGTAGTAAAATGAAAGTAAAATCAATTCTTTTCTAAAGTTATACAGGTAGCTGCTGCAATGTAGAATGCATGTGGTTGTCACAGAAGGTGTATTTTTGGTGTAAACTAGCACTGTAGTTAGAGATGTGCTATCTACAGGTGTCACCTAATGTGTGTTTTTCAAGTCTCCTTGTCTTGCTGGAGAAAGAATTTTGTGTATACTGCTAACATCTGATGAGAAATTCTGTAAAATTCCAGTTTAAAAGAGTATTTTGTCCTATCAGCATTCTTTGATCTATTGCATTTGCCTGCTATATTTTCTTTTATTGATAAGGTCCCACTTGCTATCCGTTCATCATGCATTTGCTGTTCTCATCTTCTTTGTCCACCTTTAACAGACAGCATAATCACTTCCAGCCCCAAAAAATAGAGTTGGCATCTGTTGAGTCTTGTTATATTAACTGTTTGATCAGCCCATGATTTCTTCCATGTTCTTTTTGCCTCTTAGGGCAGTAAAAAGCCTCCAGTACTGAGGCTGCTGCTACTCAAAGAAAATGGAAGCCTTTAATATAGTGTGGGCTAGGAGTTGAAAAGTGACTGGAAAACCAAATCTCTTCAGGGAAAACAAGTGTAGTTACTGACCCAGATACATATAAGAAAACTGCCTCTTTCTTTAAAACATCAGAGACCCAGACAACAAGGGATTATCTCTTCAGCATGTTATAGAGACAGCTTTCTTCATGGAAAGCTATCCTAGAATAGCCGCAGGATATTCATATTGCTGCATGTCTTTTGAGGAAGTAGAGTTCAGCGCAATTACATGCATCAGTAACAAGGCCGAGCAAGAAGACACTCATGACCTGCAGGAGTACAAATGTCATTGAATATTCACATCACATGAATAACATCTTTATATAAAAAAAAAAAAAATAATTGCTACTCCACAAGTCAGGGGCTTCAGGGATAGAAGCGCGCTTCCTTCCTTTGAAGGAATTCATTGTGACCTGAGAAGGTGAACTTGTTTGAAATTATTCATTTCCCAGTTACTAAACAGTAAAACTTAAGACATATGTCCCTCAGTGAAGCATGCAGGATAAATAATCTAGAATATTTTCTTTGACACTTTTTCAAATGTCTGCGTAACCTTCCAAAACAGACAAGTTTTTCGGCTTCTAGACCATACAACTGAATCAACAGTATTGAGAGATAACTGTTCCAAAGCATCTTTTGGCAGATTAATAGTCTGATAAAACCTTACATGCACAACTTCCATGATGCTCCTTATTGCCTGGTGGAAGTCTGCCTCAGGAAAAAAAAATAGAGTTTTTGTCCCTATAGAGCAAGTGCTGGGAGGAAATATCACAAGTGAGGAGTAAAGCTTGGGGAATCAAGAATTTAACAATCTCTCTTGAAATGGGGACAGAAAAGAATAAACGGTGCAAGTACAGATTCAGAAGTGATTTCTAAAAAAATTGTCTGAGAGCAGAAGTTAGAACACCTGAAATGCAACTGCAGAGCTTAACAAAGAAATCCAGGAGGTCATTTCAGTTTTAGGAAGGAGAAATTTAGGGCGTCAAAAAACCTTAATAATAGCTTTCGCTTTATTAAAAAGGTTATGGTTTTAATGTTGGGAGGGGTTTCTTTATTTTATGTAATTAAGTTAGTAGAATATTGGAAAATATACAATTTAACAAAAGAAAAAAACAATTGGAAAGCTACAGAGATCTCATAAAAGTACATCAGCTATTGTTAAGGATCATAAAAAGGGAATTAGTTAAAAAGATGAAAATAATGTGATTTGCATTATGGGATTTGAAATATATTAGGGGAATTAGCAAAAGAAGATACCATATCATTGGAAGTCTGGATTTGAAAGGTCATTGAAAATTAAGAAGGTATCAGAAATGTAAATATAATACTTGTTTTCACGTACACACAGAATTCCAGTTCTCAGTCCTGCTCAGGCTGGCAGCAAATGCTGCTACGTTCTTCAAAAACACAACGCATCATTAGTGAAACAGACTTAACCGTATGTTGGTCTTCTAGAAGGAATCAAAACTTACAAGTTCTGGGTGTGCCCTCCAGAAATCACCTGAGATCTGGGAAAAAACAATAATGGTTTTTAAAAGTGAAGTCTGTTAAAATAACAACCAACAGGTTGAAGATAATCATAAAGCAATCTGTATAAAAAGACAATTCTGTCTCTTAAATTGAACAAACAGCAGTGTAGGTTAGAACCTAATGTTAGATGACTGGAGGCTAAGATAAACTTTTTCTGAGTGTAATCTGTCATAGAGATAATTTACTAAAAGTACTTGCAATTTATCCTCTCCTTCACCCACATTTTTAATTCAGATTTCTCATCTATTTTAAAAAGTCTCTTTTAAACAGGTACTATGGACTTGATTACAAAGTATCCATGCAGCCCTTACAATATATGTGCAAACTGAAAAGAGTATTATTGTCATAAAACCTGTAAAACCTATGGAAGGGATTTCAGCATTCCTCTATTAAAATCTCTGTATGCTGCTGTAGCAGTGCCACCTACCTGTCTACTCAGAAAAAGGAGAAAAACGCCCGAGAGGTTCAGAACACAGAGAATCTGTTCTCTTGAGGGAAAATCTGCTGTTTAATTTCATATAAAGTACCAACTTAAATAAAACCCCAAACTATTTTCATGATTGCATATGCAACCAGTACAAGTCTTGTTTTCAAGCACACCTTTTTTGTTGTTTTCATAGCCACCTGATTTTTTTCTGTTGCCTCTAATGTAGTTTCTCTGTAGGAGCAGAGCAGGAAAGAACCCCTCCATCCTACCTCCAGTACAGGTCTTAACTTCAAACAAAGCCTGTGTCTCCGCCTCTTTCCATAATCAAAACTGTTGACAAGCTGAAATCCCAGTTTTCTGATATGTGGAAACTTTAACAAATAAACCACTGAGAGATTTTAATACAAAATTCAACATACAAAATGAAAAAAGCAGAGGACTTCTAATAAATGTTTCAGTGACATACCTCCAGCTTTAACCAGCGATAAGACCAAGTGCAGTATGTGAATATTGATACCTTCACAAGGAAAAAATCATAAGTTTTAAAAAATATCTTTCAAGTCTTCAAATTATTATCCAAACTCTGATAAACTCCTAAAGGGATATTTCCTGGTTGTGAAGCATCAGCCAAAACATAAATGCTACAGAAAGTCCAGCATTTTTTCAGCAGTTTTGTCTTTGAGATTTGTTGACAGTAAAATCCAGAAACATTTCTGGATGCTACTTTGGAAACATTCCCCCTCCTCCTTCACACACAGCCCAGAAGGGACAGAGATCTCAGATAAATTTGAGTGGCATTACAGTGAAGACAGTGAGCATGTATGACCAATATTTAGACTTCATCTCCTATCTATGGAGTGTTCAGCATGATAATTTTTTTTGCTTAGAAGAGCTTACATTTTTGGCCTTAATTTTCTGTTTCCCTCTGTTGCACCTAATTTCCTCTGGGTTTTGTTTGGGGTTTTTTTTTTTTCAGTTATTAGTTAAACATCCTGAAGAAGAGGCTGCATTGTCAGTTTGTGTTGTGGATTGTGGTTATAAATGTTTCTACTCCTGTTTAAAACTAAGGTGGCATCTCCTCCTTCTGTCCTTTGCAGAAGTCTGCAGTGACTTCCACAAAATATTCTTTGTTTTTTCTGGAACTTCCAGCAAAATGAAATCTGCCTAATGCTGCTTTTCACCAAATATAAATCAACAAATAATGAATATATATTGTATTATAAGTCTTCTTTTGACCCTGGTAAGTTAGAAACTGCCTTAGAAAATCATTCAACTATGATTCTTTAAATAGAACACCCATTGTTCTCCAAATTGTTGGTATCTATCTTATTAAGAGTCTCCAAAGGCAATGTTATTGTTGATTTTTGTTCGTGTTCAGGTCTGTCATAAAGCTGGATCTAGGTGCGATCTATCCTAGTTACACTGCTTGCATTCAGGTGTTATTTGTTTGAGAGTCACTGAAGGTTTTGCAAAGTTATTTGTTACATCTTCCCTACTGCAAATGTTTCTGCAGTCACCATGAAATCTGATTTCTTTCTTCCTTTTCATAAAAATATATTAGCATGCATATTTACATCTTATTTTATACCTTGGCCTGAATATATAATCACGTTTTCACATTAGCTCAAAATGGTTAGTAGAATTCAGTTTTCAAATTATTTTCTTATCAAAAAATGCTGTTAATAATGTTGGAATTGAAAACCTACTTCCACAAAAGAGATATGCTATAGAATTATCTATATTTTGCTATATGGTCAGCTACTGTCTGCAGATCCTGTTAGCTCAAATAATCAACTTGAAGCAGGTTTAGTATCTACAAAAATTTTTACTTTCAAAAGCACTTGTAGGTATATAAACAGACATGCAGATAAAGCAGTGGGGGGAGGAAAAATCATGCATATAGCTTTCTTACAATTTTTACAGAGGTTTACCTTTTGCTTACGCAACACTCTTCAAGACAGGAAGCTATAACCCAGGAACATGATGACCAAGTGCTGTATATTGAGAGTTTAAGATTAAGGGGAAGTGGCTGATATATATCATTCCCCATTATAACTTATTTCAGCCTTATTTAATGCAGTTAAAAACTAAAGACATTCTGTGCATAGTTATGTTACATGTAAGTGATAAACACTATACAAGGCTGTCTGCAGAATTTGGACACGCATCAGAGAGCAGAAGGGGAAAATGTCCAGTGACAATTTCCCAGCTAATCTCTGATGAAAGTTAGTCCCAGCAAGCAGGCTTTTAACAGCATTTTGAGGCTTTTAACATCTCCTACAGGTGTTCTTTTTGTTTTATTGATTACTTTTATCGGAATCTAAAGTTTTGGTCATGCAATAGTGAAATCAATTCACATTGACTGAAGTAGTGCTGAATCAAGGCTTTATTGCTTAGAAAAGAGTGATAATTACATTGCCCTACACACTGCCTTCACAGAAAACAGCCATGTAGCCTGCCCCAAGAACACTTCCTTTGGGATTTAACTCAGATTTGAAGGGAGCATCTTACAAGTGAATGCCCATTTATTCTGCGGCTTGATCAGAGCATCTGTTTAAACTGTCCAGTTTATTACCATTTGCTGTAGTGATTTGCTGAGAAAAGTTTATACGAACAGCTACAGTTACACACAAGCTACCACACAGCCATTAAGTATTAATGTTTTGAAGAGATGTAGATGTTACACCATAAAAATGTATTTTAGTCTCCCAAGTAATCTGATTTTCCTACCTGTGACTTTTTAAAAAGTCCAATATCTACTTTATATGTAAACAATCTTCCAGGATATTATTGCTCATATATATAGATGCAAATACAGACTAAGACAGCATTTAAACTGATTATTGAAGTAATTTCTCCCCAGGATCTAGGGTAGGTAAGCACATGATGGTCCCATCCAATTCCATACTCAGGTTTTCCTCTGTGGACAGCAGTCTAGGAATGGGTCATTGCTGGGGCTGCCCCCGCAGGGACTTGGGAAGCTGGCGATTACATCTTGTGCTCAAAAGCATACCTGGCCTTTTCAATTTTGGTCAAGTATCATGTCACAGACAGCATCAGAAGCCAAGATGCATTTACATAGCTGGCATAACTTGTTCTGTTGCAAAAAAGAATTACTGAAATAGTATGTTATGAGATATAATATTTTAGGCAAACTTTCCTGGGAAATTATGTAGTCAGACCTTAAGAAAGCACTGTACAAAAGATTGATGCTTTTTAAGAGGGATGTGCTATCAGACATTAACTGAATCTTCAAAGATCCCAGTTTGGAATCCCCCAGTTTGGTTTCTCTTCACCTAATAAAGGTAAAAGAAACTTGACAAATTAGTTTCATATGTCTTTTATCATGTGGGCATTGAAAACCAGCAGAAAAGCAGGTGTATATATCTTCCTTCTCTCAGTTCTGAAAAACCACCAGCCAAATCAGTTTAAAATACATTTAGTAAGGAAAAAAGAAATGTGGGATTTTTTAATAACCACATATCTGGCTGTGCTTCAAGCAAATGCAAACTGAACAGCCAATTTATACACCCTGCTGTAAGTAGTTTTTTAAGGGAAGCTATAACCTATTTGGAATACACTCATATTGCTCACTGTTGTATTGTAAGTTTTCTAAACAAATTATTTAGAAACATTAAGACATTAATGGAATTTAACATTTCATGTGACAGTGCATGAACATGGTGCTCTCTAGGCTCTAGAAAATATGAGATAAGAACAAAACAGTTTATGACAGAGTTCATGTCTGTGTTGAAGTTCAAAAGATTTAAAACTATTCTATCAAGGGGAAGATTTTTAAATAGAATATTTAGTGGTCTGTTGATGGAGATAGTAGAGTCAAATGGTACTAGTTATTTTTCTTTCCATTTAATTCTGTCATGGCAGAGTCAGTGCAAAGTATTTGTCCAATGATGAATGAAAGTTTTAGATACCAGAGAAATTCTTGTGCCGTTCCTATTAGCTTGTTAAAAATAAAACCAATAATAATAATAAAGCTCATTGAAATGTACTATAGAGAGGCTCACAGTTGTGTGCTATATAAATAGAAAATTGCCCAAGGCTGTGATCCTTGGGATTGAATCTAAACTCTTAATGAACAAAGGTAATGATAGAACAAGCTTATTAAAGATTAGCCTCAGAAACAGAAGAAGCCTCAACCTAGATCCCTCCCATTGAATTGCATTAATCACAACTTTTCTATAACGCCGGTAAGGCTGCATATCTCAAATGCGATTTGTTTTACCCTTTTAGTAACAATCTCTTCCTATTTACACTACTTGAAGCAACTATTCACCACATCTTTCTTCAAAACTATTCTGTAAAATTAAATGCTGTTTGCTTTTCTATGCATTAATTTGCATTTCTTGTTATGTCTTAAAATAAGTAAGTCCAAGTGAAGGGGAAAAGAGAGAATGGTGGAGAAGAGAGGAAATAGACCTCAGTTCCATTCTGTATCAAAAGCATTGTGCTATTGTGCCCAGAAACCTGATTTTCTGGAGAAGTAACAGCTCCCCTCTTGACTGGAAAAAAAAAAAAGTTGAACCCAGTGTTGGAAAAGGAAACAGCATCCCAGTTTTTATTTCGGAAGGAGATCATACGCCTGTAGCCATATCAATGAGAGGAATTGGGTTAATCTGCATGGTGTCCTCTTTTTATTTTTCTTTCGTATCAAAAAAAGTTCACAAAATTCAAATGGTACAAGCTGACTTAATGAAAGATTATAAATCTACATTACTTCTGCTATGTTCCTCTTCAGCTCACGGCTTTACCTACAGGGACCAGGGATTCTCTATCTGATATATAGCTCAAACAGCTGGAAACTCAGCAGGTTGCAATGAACCCAGAAATACTAGAGATAACTTTATCTCCTATACGTCTTTCATCAATTTTAATTAATTTCCCCAGTGGAATGATTTCAAAGCTACTTTAGTAATTCAGGTGATATTTAAAAGGCCTAAGAAAGTTATACTTTGAAGGGATTCATTAATTATGGAGCATAACTTCATCAGATTTTTCCTGATGTGCAACCACTCTGCTATTTATCATGCCCTTAATTTTATGGCATGTTAGACTGCTACATAGTCTTAAATAGTGTGTCTAATTAATGCTCCCCGATTTCATCAACACACTTGAGTTACTCCTTCTGGCACCTTTCTTTCACTATTGGTGCACCGATATTGTTCATGTATGGTAGATAACAAGCATTATTTTTTGTACTCTTGACACAAATATCATAGTTTTATCTTGTGATGCATAACTATTGGCAAGGTCCTTAAATAAAAAATGAGACTGCAGTCCCATGACAGAAGACCAGCCCAGAATATAAACGGGCACACCCATTCCACTTCCACAGCTGTATAAATTTGATTTGCCACAAAGCTGGTTAATTATTTTGATCATTGAATCAGTCTGGTCAGGAAAGTAGAGAGTATTAAACAAGGACATTGATAAGCCTGGGATGCGCCTGTGTGAAAAAGCAATGAGCTTGATGCGTGTTTTAATCAAAACTGAATGCATGTGGCCTTTGACAAACATTACTTCTGTTCATGCACCGAGGAAATATATTTCTTCAAAATTTTAATTTTAAACTCCTTTAAGAAATGTAATATTGATGTTTACCATGATCATAGTAAGTGTTCTTATTAAGTTTCTCACTGAAACATAACTTGGATTTAGAACCTCAAGTCTCTGTGACAGATCTTAAAACTGGCAGGTCCTGGATATATATGAAGCCCATGAGTCCAAAGCTTGCGTGCTAAATCCATCAGCATTAGCCAAAAAAGCAAAAGGCTAATCTGGACTATAAACAGCGCACGTAAACACAGCTTAATCCTCCTCTGCTTGTAAAAATGGTCATAAGTAATGTTCTTAATCTTTTAAATTGTTAAGAATGAAATCGCTGCAGGTTTTTTAAGGCCGTACCATGAAATCTGTATACAGTGCTAAATTGGTTAGAGCCAAACTAGACTGTTGTGGTTCAACCCCAGCCAGCAACTGAGCACCAGATGACTGCTTGCTCACTATTCCGCACCCCAGTGGGATGGGGAGGAGAATCAGGAGGATAGTAAAACTCCACGGGTTGAGATAAGGACAGTTTACTTAACACAAAGCGAGAAGAAACAACAGTAACAACAATAACACTAATAATACAGAATGCGAGTGATGTACAAGGCAACAAGTCACCATCTAAAATCTGCCACCTGACCCACCACTCCAAATTGCATGTGCTTTTCCCTGCCAGCTCCCCCCCTATACATACCAGCCATGACATCAGTATGGTATCAAATAACCCACTGGCTATCCTCGTTGTGGTTCCTCCCAGCTTCTGGTGAAAATTAACCCTATCCTAGCTGAACCTAGCACAGCTTTTCAAGACACTGGCACCTCAAAGATTAGATGCAAATGAAGTTTGAGGAAAAAAAATGTAGATTACTAAAAATATTTGGTTCCAAACTTCCAAAAATTTGTATGAAATTGTAGATTCTTTTTTTTTCAGCAAAATGAATGCTTTATATTAATAAATAATAAGATCAGAAATGTTCATTTCATGTGTCTTTAAATGAATGAAGCTATATATACACATACATATCCATGTTTTGTGGCTGATTTATTACCCAGTTTGTGCCATTTCTAGTTACACTGGCTGGTACAAAATCCTATGAATATAATAATCTCCCTGTATCAGAACTAAGCTGATTGCTAGCTGGGGTTTAAGAAGATATCGCCTTTGTAGCAGATATGTGCTGTATTTATCATCAAAATCCCCGTACAAGGTGTTTATCATGGGCCATGTGCTTCCAGGGTAATATAATTTTTCCCGTTTGAATATAGCCACCTGTGAAACACACCCCGTGCAGGAGACAAAACCCTCTGTCAGATCTCTGGGCCTTGGGACGACTGGTGAGGGAACCTGGGGCGCAGGTTATTTCTTCCTCTCTCCTTCCAATTGCGAGCAGTGACATTAGAAGAAACAGATGGGCCCAGCCTATTAACACATGGCTCTGTGGCTGGTGTAATTGCCACAGTTTTGGATTTTTTGACACGGCACCAGGCTTGCTGGTGTCAGATGGGATTCACCTTTCTCAAAGGGAGAAGAGTGTCTTTGCTCAGGAGTTTGCGGGGCTCATTGACAGGGCTTTAAACTACACTTGAAGGAGGAGGTTGATAATATAAGGCTTGCCTGTGACAAGCTGTGGGGTGACATGCCATGGTTAGAGGGACAGGTCGCTAGTGAGGGCCCTCAGTCTGTTGCTCTGAGTCATGCCAGGGACACTGCAGCACAGCTGAAGTCTTATGGAGATAAGCTGGGGACTCCTGAGGTAATAGAAGCCAATGGGGAAATGTCAGTGAGATATCTCAAAGGCATTAAGAGGTGACATGGCCAAGAGTCCAGCTGAAGTGCTTCTACGCCAACACACACAGGATGAGCAACAAAACAGAGGAGCTGGAAGCTCCCATGCTGCTAGCAAGCTATGACCTTATTCTGATTACCATTACTGAAACTTGTTGGAACAAATCCCATGATGGATTGGAGAGCGACTGTTGATGGCTACAGGGAGTTCAGAAAGGAAAAGTGAGGAAGGAGGGGCAGAGACACTGCCCTCTATGCTAAGAAAAGGATAGAGTGTGAAGAGCTGTCCTGAAAAGTAGCCACAAGCAGGTCAAAAGCTTCTGGGTAAGAATTAGAGACTGAGGCAACAAAAGGAACCTTGTGGTTGGTGTCTACAACAGGCCGCCTGATCAAGAGAAGCCTGTTGACGAAGCCTTCTTACTCCAGCTAGAGGAGGCATCACACTCACAGATTCTCATCCTGGTGGGGGACTCCAACCACCCCAACCTCT
>NW_010432534.1:0-862 GCF_000710305.1 Buceros rhinoceros silvestris | reverse complement strand
CGCATTACTAATAGGTCATTCTTCTACATCAATACAAGCCGCATTACTAATAGGTCATTCTTCTACATCAATACAAGCTATTTTTGTTATCCCTGGTTTAATTGATGCAGATTATGAAGGGATAATAAAAATAATGGTACATATTTTAGTCCCTCCAGTGTCCATTCCAGCAGGAGCAAAAATAGCACAGCTGGTACCTTTGCATGCTTGCGTGCCGAAAGCACAAAATAAAACCAGAGGGGACCAAGGTTTTGGGTCCACAGGTCAACCCGATGTGCTATTAGCATTTGAAATTGGGCAAAAGAAACCTGAAGAAAAGGTAATTATAAGAGACAACCAAGGACGTTGCATTACAATAAAAATGCTGGTGGACACCGGAGCGGATGTTACCATCATCCCTGATTGGATATGGCCAGGATGGTGGCCACTCAAACCTGCTGTGACTCAAGTGGTCGGGGTAGGTGGAACCCAAAATACAATGATTTCTCAATATGCTGTTCAATTTTGGTTTTCAGATGGTACAACAATCGATGCTATTATGTAATGCATTATGTAATGCGTTTACCTGTTGCCTTGTTAGGCTGAGATATATTATCTCAAATGGGTGCAAAAATTGCTACGAATTCTTTTCAGCAGCGGCCTTGATCGAGCAGCCTTTGATAAAGCTCACCTGGATAACAAACAAACCAGTGTGGGTTGATCAATGGCCACTAAAACAAGAAAGGCTGCAAATTCTTCAGCAGTTTATTCAGGAACAGTTGCAGGCAGGACACATAGTACCTTCAACAAGCCCTTGGAACACACCTATATTAACAATTCCTAAAAAATCTGGAAAATGGCGGTTACTCCATGATCTCCAAGC
>NW_010432533.1:45766-46412 GCF_000710305.1 Buceros rhinoceros silvestris | reverse complement strand
AAAGGATTTACACTTTCTTTTCCTTAATATTTGCTCTGGGAAGAACAATAAAAAAAAAAAAGGAAAAAGAGGAGGGGAAAAAAAGCCCCTAAATAAATAAAGCTGCCTGGGAGGGGGCTGGGGGAAGGCTCTGGTTCCTCAATTAGCTGGGACTTGCCTTCTCTTGACGAACGGAAGGCAGCGAGTTTGAGCCTCTGGATTTGTGGAGCTTTCTCAAAGTGCCAAGTCTGGTTATACGGGGACTTTGGAGGGTTAGGTGGAGGAATCCGTCGCACTCTGCTCTGTTAACTCCTTCGGGGCCGAGTGGCTTTGGAAACCCAGGCTTGGGCTGCGAAATGAACCAGCAAACCTGTAAGGAGGGAGATTATTGGCACCTGAGGTGGTTCCATCAGCTGGGACCTCTCCAGGCTGGGGGTTCACCTGCACAACATGTGGGACGGAGAGACCTCGGGGCGAGATGAGCGCGTTTGTCGTTGTTGCTAGCGGGCGCCTCGCGGGACCCCTTGGGGTTGTGCAGGTCAGAATGTACCAGTGGTCCTCGTGCCTGGGAGGAGATGCTGAGGATGCGCCGGCATCACGGCACATCTCGCCTGTGCTGGACCATCCGGTCCCCTCCCGCTCTTGCGTTTGGTGAATGTTGGGTGAG
>NW_010432533.1:45263-45610 GCF_000710305.1 Buceros rhinoceros silvestris | reverse complement strand
TGGGCACCGGAAAAACACGGTCGTGTTTGGGGCCAAATGCAGGAACTGGCTGCTCACCACCAGCAGCCAACAGCTTTGGTGAGGGAAATGCTCTCCAGCAGAACCGAGTCACCTGTGTGGTGGGTTGGCCAGGGGAAGTACCAGGAAAATAATCCCCCGGGGATTTAAAAATCCACATCCCAGTCTGTGTGGTCCTTGTGAAAGAGGCCTTGGCCGTGCATGCCTGTGTGGTGGGTTGGCCAGGGGAAGTACCAGGAAAATAATCCCCCGGGGATTTAAAAATCCACATCCCAGTCTGTGTGGTCCTTGTGAAAGAGGCCTTGGCCGTGCATGGGCGTGGGATGCCT
>NW_010432533.1:44105-45081 GCF_000710305.1 Buceros rhinoceros silvestris | reverse complement strand
CCTGCCACGCCTTTGCCCAGAGACCTGCTGTCCTCGGGACACTGGTGCCCATCACACCCCTGAGCTGATTTAATGGGTGAGAGTGGGCAGTGCAGGAGGAGTTTTCACCCTTCTTACCTGCCTCACAGCCACCCTAAGGCTCCTTTACCCCTCACTGAAAGCATACAGGTGCCTTAAAAGGAAGCAAAATTAACTTAACTTTAATTTGCACTCACTTAGAGATCTCTTCATGTGGCTAGAGGAGCAAAAAGGAGCCTTAATGTAGCTGGGAATCAACCTCTGAAGGTACCTGCGCCTGACTGCTGGGCATTCAGGCTGCAGCAGCTCACCTCCGGTAAGCTCTTAATCCCTCAACCCAGAGCCACCAACATACTGGGAGCAACAGCATCCGCCCTGGCAGGGTTAGGGCTCGTTTACACCTGCATGAGTGAAATCAGAGTTGGGCTTCCAAGGAATAACTTGCAGGGAGCGTGGTGGTCTTGGCTTGCCAACGTGCTTCTGCCAGCCTTAATCTCTCCATCGCCTGCTTGGGGTGGAGGTAAAGGATTTTCCAGTTTGAATGGGAAGGGACTCTCGAGGACTGGGGCTGGGAGGCTGGATGACTCGCGGAGAGGACGGCCGGTGGTGTTCCTCATCGCTCAACACCCGCTCGTGTGGATGTGGCTTCCCAGGAAGCCTGAGCCTGCCCTCGCCTTTCTGTTATCGCCGGAGATTGATGAGCTGGCGGAGGAAACCACATCGCAGCCGCGGCCCAGGAGGTGCCGTGGAGATGTTTGGGCTTTGCCTGGTCCCCCACGAATCCCAGCTGCTGGCTGGCCCGAGTCTCTGCAGTGATCACTGCCGAGGTGCTGCTTGGTTTAAAGCCTTAAACCCCACACCACAGCATCCCCAAGAGCCCAGGAATCCCTGTGCCACCCCTGTCATGGGATCTCTGCATTTCACAGGAGCTGGAAGAAGCAACATCCAACCGCAGGTC
>NW_010432533.1:39326-43989 GCF_000710305.1 Buceros rhinoceros silvestris | reverse complement strand
CAGGGTTCTGGAAAAGCCACCCTGTCTGGGATGGCAGGACAGCTGGGAGGGAAGATTCAGGGTTTTGTGAATAATGTGGCATGAGTTTTCTGGGGTAACACCCACCAGGTGTCTGAGAGCTGGGCGCTCCCTGTGGAACATCACCTGAGGATACCGGGATCCAGCGTCCCTCCTTATTTATAGCCCTCAAAGACCTTGGAGCGAAGAGCCTGCAGATGAAAGAGCCTGAAACAAACTTCATGTATCATGGAAAACGACAAGGCGTTTATGTCTAAGAAAACCATCCAGATTGATCACAACTCCTGAATTCAGAAGGGAATTCTCAACCCAGAGCTTCAGGGCTGCAGTTAACAGTGACCAGAGCCAGCATCCCCATGGACAGGGTCCCGCTTGGGGCTGCCTCCTGCAACCCATCCTTCGCTCCAGGATGCTCGCAGAGACACGAGGACAGAGAAAATAACCTGAGGTTGGACGCTTTCTCACCGTTACCGTGCTTGCAGGGTCGCTGGCATCAGCCCTCTCCACCACGCAGCAGGATGCTGAATTTTCCTCTCCAAGGATCCTCCGGGATTCTGCAAGCGCAGGAACAAGATCCAGCAGGGAAGGACCCATGCTCGTGCTGTCCCCTGTGTTTTCTTTCGGGATTTAATCTGTTTGTTTAATCTTTGGGTGTAAACACGTTTAATGGTCACCCAGTTGCTGCCCTGGCGCTGAGTGGGGTCAGGAGCGCGGCACACAAGTGCTGGGCACTGGCAGGGCAGCAGGCAGGTATTTGCACTGCATTTTGGCCTCCTTGCAAGCCCAACTTCCCCTGTGCCAACCCTTACTGCCTGCCCACCTGCCTTTCAGGCAGTGCTCTGAAATCTGCCTGGCACCCACTCCTTCCCCTCTGATGGCTTTGCCCGCTGGCGAGGTCTTTTCCATCCCTGCATTGGCCACCAGCTTTGCCTCAGTGCCCCAGGCATGGCTCGGGCTGCTCGAGCCCAATGGAAGGAGCTGGTCATGTCCATGAGTGCAGGACCCAAACCAGCTCATCCTCCTCTCCGTGCATCGATAGAGATCTCCTCCAGAAAGCATGTGAAAAATGCAGCCGCGGGCGACCACCAGTGTCCTCCTAAAAAAAAAAAAGAGCCTCATCTATTTTTGGTGTGGAGCTGCTGCTTTTTAATTAAGGGAAACCATCTGCCCCCTCCTTATGGCCGCGCGGAGCTGCCTGGACAAACGGGGTGACAGGAGTTATTTGACGCCCCTTCCTGTCAAGTTGTCATGTCTAATTAGCACCCTCCTGCCCCAAGCCAGGTTCAACCCAGGCTGCAATAACACCGGGTTGCTGGCCTGGGGCTTCCTGCTCAGCAACACCTCCGAAATACCTCCCTGGGAGGGAAGTGTAAGGGGAACTCAGTGTTTCCCCCAGCGTTGCACCATGCCTGAACGTTTCTTCTTAGCGGGACCGTGTTGTGGCGGGGGTCCCTGGATGAAGGTTGGGCAGCAGACTCACAGCTGGAGCCCTGCAAGGCTGCTCTCCGGTCCCGCACAGCCGTGGGGGGATGGTGAGCTAAAGGACCTTCATGGCTCTGCCTGCCGCATCTGAGACCACAGCAGGCACCAGTGGGCTGACGTTGCCTCTCTGGGCAGTTCTAGGGTCTCCCTGGATTGGGCATCACCTAGCCCTGGCAGATGGAGAAAGCTGACCAAAAGCCTGGGCTCTTGGGAGGAAGAGGAGGAGGAAGCAGGGATGCACATGGGGGGTTCAGAGCAACCTGTCCTCCCACCCGGAGCCAGGAGGTCAACATCGGCACTGCCTTCAAGCGCATCCCCTGCCCACCCCAGCTAGGCTGGGGGAACGACCTTCCCAGGCCAGCGCTGGCTGCCGAGGATGGGCAGGAGCCCTGTGCTCTCCTGGTACTAATCAGCGGCCAGGAAATGGAGTTTTGTGACTGCCAGCAAACCCCAGCGTTTCAGGGAGCGCAGCAAAGGCTGGCGGTCCGTCAGACGTGCCGTGGGACAACATCCAGCGCCGATGGATGGAGTGGAGCTGACCTGCCTTGGCCGGCTCCTGTCCAATAACTCGCTTGTGTTTGCATTTAATTACAAACGTAAAAAAAAGCCCTTTCTTTTCACAACAACAAAGCCTTGAACCACACTTCAAAGTTGGGTTTCTGGGACAGTTGCATACCTTTCAAAAATAGCCCTCTGAGCGGTGCCAAGTGCTAAATGGATTGCAGAGGGCAGGTCCCCCACACGGGTCTTCAAACGGCCCCGCCAGCACCGCTGCCTGCTGCTGCCCCCGCTCCCCCGAGACCCTCCTGAAGAGGGTCTGTGCGTGGCGTGAAGCTGCAGCTTCTGCTTTCCTTCTCTTGGGTGTTTTTTTCCGACTGGGAGATGATGGCAAGGCTGAAGCTGCCAGGCAAAGCCCTTGGAGGGTGTTGAGGAATGGTGTGGAAGGGGGGTGATGTCCTCATGGCCTTAAGTGCTGTTCAGAAGGCAGCGTTTTATCAGCTGGGTGGTTAAAACTGGAATATACTGGCAGCAAAAAGGCTGGAGGGGAAACTGAGGCAGCGCTGGTTCCCATCCAGGTGTCCTCCCACCCCATACCAGTCTCTGCTGGGACTCTTCTGGCTTCCAAGGAGTCTCCTGGCCCTTCAGCCCAACCTTGGTCTTGCTCGTGGTCAAGTGTCCTCAGCACTGATGGCTGAGCCAGCCACAGTTTATGGTCTTTTTACTCTGAAACAAGGAGTTTTGCTCCCCTGGATGTTCTTCTAAACATCAGCTGAATTTATTTTCTCCCTTGCCCATTGGTGGCGCAGAAATCGCAGTATACCGAGTGGGGAAGAGGAGCTCTGCAGCCAAGAGAGCCCAGTTCTCACGGTGATTAACTGAGGTGAGCACAAATCCACCCAGCTACACTGACGTGCCCTGGCTCGGAGCATCCTCATCCCGGCCCCGACCTCCCTCGACAGCAGGACCACTGCTGCCAGGGATTTAGGCAGGAGCTGCCTCCCCAGAGCCTGCAGCCAGCCCAGAGAGGGCAAGTTGTCCAAAGTCAAAGTGGAAGTTTTGAAGAGGGGGTTTCTTACTGCCAGGAAGGAGATACCGCATCTCTGAGGAGCTGGGATGTGTGGCCGGGAAATGAGGGTTTGCTTCAAGCAGATTTGTTGTGTTTTTCTGGGATAGCATCTCTTCACCTGCGATGCCTGATGGGCATCTGGGAGCCTGGAAGCTGTTTATGAAGGAGAGGGAGCTTGACCAGTGCCGTGAGACAGCAGATCTCTTGCCCATTTGGCTTTCCAAGAAGATCTGGTGAGATGTTGGCGTCCCGCAGCATCCTCCTGTGCTGTGGGATCGGTGTGGCCCATGTCCCCAAGGCCCACAGGGCCACGCCAGCACTGTTCAGATGCTTCCACCCCAAACTGTGTCCCGCAGCATCACCGCTCCCATCACTCCTTTCCTCCACGGAGAAATGCTGCCTGAGCCAGCACTCCTCCCCAAAGCCCTGCAAACCCAGCAGAAGCAAATTGCTACCTCCGGGAGACGGAACCCAGCTCCCAGGGCAGAGGAGACCGCGTGTAACTCCGGGAAAAGCTCTCTGTGTCAGAAACGTGCTTTTCTTGGACCACTCCGCTGTATTTATGCAGGCTGGTATGTGGGGAGTAATTAGAACCTCATCCCGAGCACTTGACGAGCATGTTTTCCATTCTCGATGTTGACAGGTCAGGCTATCCGGCCGTCCCTCTGTGCCTAAAAATGTTGATATTTTATCTTTGCTGAAACCAAAACAAGAAGTTCTTGGACCAGAGAGAGAGGTGCTGCTTATTGACAGCCTGCCGACGGCACGCATGGTTCTTCACACGCGTGTGACCACGCCAGGCTCCCAGTGCCCACACCGAACCCCGTCAGGGTGGTGGGAATGGCACGGAGTGGGAGAAGCTGGCATCTGGGCAGAGGGGCTGAGGCTGTAAGGGCTGCTGGGGGACATGGGAAAAGGATGCTGAATGGAGCAGAGCAAGCAGGGCTCAGTGGTTTTGTCTGGACGAGGCTGGTTGGGTGCAAGGACAAGCTGGTCCCACCTGGAGCGTGGATTCGAGCATCTCAGAGCAACCACTGGAGAGTCCACACTGCTCCAAAAGGGGAAGCAGGGAGACATGGGTGCTTCAAACCTCCAGCCTGTGGGTTTTGCTAAAAACCTGGCGTTTAACCCGACTGGAGAGAGAGGTGGGGATGCCGAGGGTGCTCTCGCTCTTCCCTCTCCTCAAGATCTTGTAAAACCTGCAGGAAACCCCCAGGAAGCAGCTTGGGCTGACAAAGCTGCCCGAGCTGGAGGAGGTTTCGGGGAGCTCACGCAGCCCCAAGCAGCTGAACTAAAATGACCTTGTTGCAGGTGATTCATGAGATGGAGCTGAAGGTGGAGCCTGTTGGGAACCCAGTGTCCCAGCCTCGAGTATCTCCTTCCACCCCTCCAAAGCTGGAGGACACACCAAGGGCTGGGTTAGTTGCCTGCAGTGGGATGGATGCCTGTTCTCCAGCAAAAGAATTAATCAAGGGGAGGGGAAGGAGCATGCTGGGGTGGGAGCACCCTGAAACCCTGCCTCTGCACCCTGCTGACCCGGGGGATGGGATGCTGGGTGGAGGGGATGGGCTGGAAGGAGCCAGACTGGCTGCAGAC
>NW_010432533.1:33849-39282 GCF_000710305.1 Buceros rhinoceros silvestris | reverse complement strand
GGTGAACGGAACCAGACTGGCTGCAGACAAGACCAGCAGCTGTGGCATCACTCCCACCCTGCTGCTCCACACTTCTCACAGCAGATCTGCTCCCGTTTTGGGCCGTTGCTCGCTGCCGGAGCATCATGTCGGGGAAGGAGGATTATTTTCCTTCTCCGCGTTTGCCTTCCATGCGAGCCAGCCTGAGTGTGTAACGTTTCTCATTTCCTCTACACGTTAATGAAGGCTCGAAGTGAAAAGCTGCACACTTAGGCTGACCTAACCCTGAGCTGCGCCGGCAGCCGGAGGGACACAATGAGCCGGCTGTTCGGACCTCACTGGCACCCGCTCCTTGTCTGCTCCCGACACAATGGTGTTTTCCTTGGCTGGCGTTCAGAGGCGCAGGAAGGCAATGGTGACAGGGAGGATTCCCACGTCTTCCCAGTGAAACCGCCCCAGCCCCATGGTCCTGTGCCATCGGGACATGCCACGGAGCCCGTCCTTGGGGGCGCAACCCTGCAGTGCTGGATCTCGCCAAAGGGTGCAGGGAAGAGGGTGATATAGGCAGCATGGGCGAGTGTGGCACAAGATGCTACTGGAGAAGGAAGGAGCACCAGTACCGCTGTGTGCAGGGTCTCTGTTTCATCCATCCCAATGGCATTTTCTTGGAAATGGAAAAAAAAGCTGGAGCACTGCTCTTGAAATGGAAAATCTGGGCTTTTTTTGTCTGTCTTTTCAACTGACACTATCACTGAATAGCTCTAGCAGCTCACACCTGCCTTTTGCAGTAATAAACCCTTTTTCCATAATATCCCCCCCCTTCCCGCCCCCCCCAGCTCTAGCAGGGCAGCAAGTGATGTGCTTCCCAATAGCGTTTCCACCAAGACCAGTGTTATATTTCACATAAAGGCCTTCTGAAGGGGGGTTGGTGGCCTCTTCTCCATCTGGACCGGGGAAGCAGTTCATGGCCATTTGTGGCGCCGCGCTGGAGGGATGCGGTGGGTGCTCGTAGGTGCCATGGCAGATCCATCCGTTCTTTTCCATCAGCTCAGCACACCATGGGGACACGGGGCGCTGCTGCTCGCACCAGTACTGCCTCACCCTCCAGAGCGCGAAGCTGCTCTCCTGCCAGCCTCCGCCTGGCTTTGGCTATTGTATGCTCTGAATTGTGCAAGAAATCAGCAGGTTTTTCGTGCCAAGTTGACTTTGATATAATTTTTGAGGAGTTTCTAAGTCTGGCTGGTGGGTAAGAGGAATTGCCAGCGAGGAATTGCCAGCAAGGTGGACGTTTCCCAGCCCACTCTGGAAGGAGCCCTTCCTTCAGCTCGCTGCTTTTCACCCGTCAGGGTTATTTTATTTGATTGGGAAGCAGCGTAAAGCAATGCTGGGTGCCTGTGGATGCCGTGGAGGTTGGTGCAGCAGTAACCCACTGCACATCTCCGACAGGGAAGCTCTTGAGTCACACTTGAGCCGGAGCAATGAACCATGGCTTGTCACGGTGCTCCCACGGGAGCAGGGCGCGACGCAGCTGGGAGCTCAGGGATGGGATTTAAGCCTGGGTTTAGTGCAAAAAATAAGAGAATCCGGTTCAATCGACCTGCTCGGTGGGAAGGTACCTGCTGGCAGAGGCTCTCCCGTCACATACTGTGGCATCGCTGGCTCCGCCACCAAAGCTGCAGGCTGGGCAACTCAAGCGGGAGGGTTTTGAGAAGCGGGGATAATTAATTTTGGAAGAGATTACGAAAGCTGTGGTGAATTCTCTGTCACTTCAAGAACCCGAAGCAGCCTCTGGACGCTGGTGTAAAATATCTGCTTTCATTCAACCGCAAACTCTCGGGGTGAGGCCAGAATCCCTTGGTGAGATTTTTCTGGCCAGCACCGTGCTGGAAACCAGCAACTGGCTGATCAGAGGGAAGAGTAGTAATCTTAATTTATCACACACTTTTCATCTCAAAGCACTTCCACAGTCTGAGCAATCCTTGCTGCCAGCTGGTTGCAGCAATCCTGTCAACCGCCCGAGCTGAAATGTTCCTGGGCTCTGACGACAGCGAGGGCAGGTTGCTCTGAAAAAAATCTCTTTTTCCAATAGAACGAAATCCTTCCTGGGAGATGCACAGCCCAGACGGACAGAGCTTCCCGGTGGGAATGTCGGCTGGGAAGAGTTTCACAACCCTGAGTTAATGGCGAGGTCCTTGGGATGGTGACAGGGCTCGTGGGGCGCGGAGCCGCTCCACATCCCGACAGGTTTTGCAATCTAACATCCCTCCCACAGCTGTCGGGATGGGGCTGCCGGCAGCCCTGGCGTGCGGGAGAAGCCGTCACACTTTGCATCAGCTGCCCTGAGATGGTGGCACCGGCGATGCGAGGGCTCGGCATGTGGGGAGTATTTCAATGCCACTGGGATGGCTTCTCGGTAGGGTTGGTGAACCCTCGTAGCCCTGTTTGCCCGTGACCAGGTCTAAGGTGGGACCTTACAGCTCTGGCAGCTGCCCACCCTGATGGTACGGTCCTCTGGCCGGGCAGGCTGGTGGTCATCTCCCCACCCCGGTCCCACCTCGCCACCATCCAGCACCAGCCTCCTGACTTCGCAGCTTTTGAAGTGCTTCCCAGGGCACTCACCCCCCGCTTCCTCCCGGCCCTTGCCGAGGACTGACATGAAAAGGTCGTTTATAAAACCTGACATTTTATTTCACCGCGAGTGCCCCAGTGAGGGCTGGGCTTGAACTCCGCTTTTATTCCAGCCGGCTCCTATTTATTTCTCGGATGGATTAGTAAATCGCGGCTGTCATGAAACATTAGCCCAGCTGTTTCATCAGCTCTCCCTCTGCAGGCTGACAGTTCATTAGAGCATGGCACCCGTCAGGATGCTGCCACCACCTCACCCTCTGAGCACAGCTTTTCTTCCAGGCTCGGCCGTGCCCTGCACCAGCCCAGCCAGCGGTAGAAAAGCAAACAGTGATGGGTTAAAACTCACAAAAATAACAGGTAACGGCTCCTTACCCAGTTATCACTTCTAGAAAAAACAGTGGCAGGCATGACTCAGGTGCATGGGGATGATTGTCGGCACTCTCCAGGCTCCGTGGCACCGGACGGAGGGAGGGTTGGTACAATTCGGGGTTTGTGCACTGGGGCGCGGGCTGCACGGTAGCCCCCTTTGGAAGGTTTCGTGCCCTCTCTCAGCTCCTAAGCTCATCCCCCTGTCAGCTTTGATTTGTAACCGTACTCGTGGCATCTGGTTTTCATATGAAGGGTGGAATACAGGGGATGCTGTCTGCTCACTTCTGCCCAGAGCTATTCATCTGGGACCGGCTCGCCAGAAAAAAAAAACCAGCCCTGTTCCTGAAAGGCACTAATCATTGCGGAGGCGGAGGGCAGAGAAAGGAGCCGCTGTCCCCACCTGCGGCAGGATGCAAAATGAGGTGCAGGAAGGCAAGGAGGAGCCGTGGCCCACCCGGGTCCAGGCTCTGCTGCAGGGAGCAGGGTCTGGCAGACACAGCCCAGCACGAAAGGGTGGGTTTGCAGGAGGGATCTCGCCCGTGACTGGTGGTGGGTGCACGTGGCACATGCTTTTGTGGTACTTCTGCTCGCCCAGTTTGTCTCCAGCACCTTCTCTCCACACTCTTGAGAGCAGCCGGCGGCGCAGAGTGGGTCCGAGCATCCCAAACACCTCCAGGGTTGCTCAAGGTGGCTGGTGCCGGGGGTTCTGCTCCATCTGGCACTGCACAGGGCTGGGGGCATTCCCAGGTGTTTCCAGAGTCTTCGGAATTTTGCTGGGGGGTGAAATGGGAGCGTTTCAACATGGGGTGGTCAGAGCCCGGCATCTGCAAAGCCAGGAGGAAAACCACCAGCGCTGCCCATGGCTGCTTCTTGTGTGGGTCGACTGTAACTTTTTATAGCGCATGGCCATTTTCCTGCTGTTTCTCGGGATTTTGAGATTCCCAGCAGGCCAAGACAGTCACTGTCCTGCAAAAGGCATTAGGAAATGCTAGGCTGGCCACGTGAGAGCTGCAGAGGAGGCAGCGCTGTCCCCCTGTCTCTCGGTGGCCATTTTTGGGACCAAGTGCTCTCAGAGGAACTGTGGGCAGAGCTCCCCGCCTGTCCTGCAGGGCCAACACTGGGCAAGCAGGGACGAGGACATCCTGGGGTGTCCTCGTCAGCTTGTTCTCCATCCACACATGATGGTAGCCCCGAGGTCCCAGCCTCACCCAGTGCCCTGGGCGAGGAGCTCCCAGCCCAGTGAGGTTTGCTCGCTCTCACCTTGTTATCAGAGCTGGAGGATGAGATGAGGCTCTTCTCCAGGGTGGCTTCCAGTGAAGTCCAGCTCCCGGCGCCGGCATACCAGAGTGCTGATATCAAACCCAGCAGGGACCGGCCAACTGGGAACACTTAAAAGCGGGGAGGATTGCAGAGCCCACGGCCATGCCTGTAGCTGGCAGGGAAGCAGCCTTAAACAGAGCAATATCTGCCTCCAGCTGCCGAGAGAAGGGGATGCTGCTGAAACGAAGACCTGCCAGGACCATCCTGTGCTGGGCTGGGGGTCCGTAAGCGTGGCCAAGAGCCCCTCTGCCCCTGCTGCCCGCTCCATCCCAGGCTGTGCTTGCAGCACATCCTTTGGGATGGGAGAAGCCGGGAGCCACGTCCCCATGCAGGGCAGGGCTGGACGTACCCTGATGTGCAAGACCGGGTTCAGAGAGCACCAGAGACCCGCTGCCACCCCTTCCCTCTGTGAGCAAACTGCTTTCGAACCCCATAAAGCCACTAGAGAAGCACACTTCAGCATCAGCTGTAATTTTAGCACGAGGGTCTGATTTTCCTTAACCAGCAGCTGATTTTCAGCAGCGAGGAATGCTCTAGAGGAAGCGATTTTATTTTCCCTTCCCTCGCTGGACTTCCTAGGACACAGCCTTTGATCCTGACTCCTGATGTTATCAAGTAGGAAGCTGCAGCTCTTTGAAGTGGGCTTCACGTTGTGCTTTAAACTTCGGGGGGTTTTAAACCTTCGGCATGGGGTGCAGCTTTGGTAGGGATCACCCTGACTTCAGATCCGTGGGCTGTGGCCATCAAGGGATGTCCAAGGGCTCAGCTGGGACCACTTGCACCCCAGGTTGGGAGGTGCAGAAGAGCTCATCGCTCACAGCCTGCTCGGGGAGATTTAATGCGTCAAGAAGCCCGGGACTGTGGCCTGGGTAAGATTTGGGTGCTCTGCTGCTGTTTGGAACATCTGGCCTTGCCGCTGTGACCTGAGGCGGTGGAAACGGGTCATGTCCTGACTCCAGGCGAGCTGCACGGCGTGGACGTTGGGATAAGGTTTTCAGTGTTGCGCTCATCTGGGGCATTGTAAAAGTCCTTCCTGCTTTGCTCCCGCTGCTGCCTGCCCAAACTTTCACCCCAAGAAGGCACCTTGTGTCGGGGGGCAGTGGATGCAGCCGGAAAGCTCAGCCGGGGGCGCTCTCT
>NW_010432533.1:31061-33812 GCF_000710305.1 Buceros rhinoceros silvestris | reverse complement strand
GTGTCGGGGGGCAGTGGATGCAGCTGGAAGCCTCCGCAGGAAGCTCTCCTGAAGCAGGCGCAAATGCCTCCAGGATGGGAGCAGCCTTGAGCAGCCAGATGTGTAGTGGATGAAAGGGAACAAGGACAGGCTCGGTTCAGTTTGCAGACAAGTCCCACGTCGCTAATGGGCAGCATCCATGAGCCAAGGGTCCTGCAGCCTCCTCCCGAGATGTGGGGATGATTCAAGCTTGATTCTTAATGCCTTAAGATGGGTTTAAAGTGTAACTGTTACTGCTTGTTTATACTCTTATTTTTTGATGGTCCAGGGCATGTTGTGCTGGGGTGCTGCAGGGTCCCAGAGCACCAGGGGGTTCTCTGTCCCCCAAAATAACCTGAATGGGGTGAGGAGGGTGATGGGTGTTGGGCTGCATGGCCAGAGAGCTTGTGCCAGCCTGGTTAGCATCCCTGGGGGTGGTGATGGGCTGGAGAGGAGGACTCAGGCATGACGTGGTACAGGCAGTGGCATAGGCACCGAGAGCCCCCATGGGTCTGTCTTGAGCCTTTTTATCCTCATTACTCAATGGAAAAAGCAGGATGAAGGATGGAGCTCCAAGATCCCTAGGCTGTAAGGCAGGGAGGAGGTGGCTGGTATCCCTCCGTACATGGCACCTCTCGGTTTTGTCAGATTCTCCCAAATAGCTCCTGTACTTTGAACTCGGTACCCCAGGGTGGCAGGAACATGTCCCTGCAGCGGCGGCTTGGAGCCCATCTGCAGCATCCCCATGCAGTCGTTCCCCGCTGAGCCAAGTTGCTCCCTTCTCCCACAGATCCAGACCCCGGTAAGCAGCCGGCTGCCTTGAAGTGGCACGGGACAAGCACCAGCACAGGAGGACCCACCTAGGATAAGTGGGAATGGCCTCTCCAGCCTTTGGGATTTGCCACGCCGGGGAGATCTGCACTTCCAGAGCTTGTGAGGAGCCCAAGTAGGACAGAGGAGTCCTCAGGTGCCAGGTAGGTGATGGGGATACAGCCACTCTCTTTGTGCAGGAGACTCAAAATAGGTGCCTAGAGCATGGTCACGGCTTGGTGCCAGCTCCGGGTGCTGGTGGAGGATGCTCACAGACTTGGGCTGAGCTGTGCAGGCCAGGCACCGTTGTACATCACCAAGCACCATCCATCGGTCCTGCTCTGTTGGGGCGCAGACTGCAAACACCTCCTGTGCAAAGGCTGGAGAGGCTTTGCGGGAGGGAAGTGGTCTGGATCCAGGTCCCTGGCATGGTAGACCCACATCTGAGAGAGTGATGGATGCCCCAGGCTTCCAGGGCCACCGTGCATCCCTCTTGGGGGGCCATCATGCCATAGCAGCCGTTTGTTTGCTTCCCATCAGCCCCATCAAGGGATGTGGTAACAAGGAGCTCCCAGGACGGGCAGCGAGCAGTGGGCTCTGCCCGCATCGATGTCCTGCTGAGGGAAGGGACCGCTCTGGGTGATTGACCCCATACCCATTGTTTCATGCAGAGGTTGATGCGCTGTGCCGAGGAGGGGTGATCCCAGCACCGCTGCCTCTCTCACTGGGAGAATTCCCTTTGGTTTCGCAGTTGTGTGAGGATGCTGGACCTGAGCATGAGCCCACACCATTTCTTCTTGCTTCTTAGTGCCAAAAAAGCCTCGTGTGGCATTTCGGGCCAGAAACTCGTGATTTTTCTCCCCATCACAACCAGCATCCTCAGCTTTGCAGCGGTGTCTGGGGCTGAACTTTTGTCCTGCAGACAGAGACAGCTTTGATTGTGCCCCCATAGAGCAGCTTAAGCTCTTCCCTTGAGGAAGGTTCACGAGGAAGATGGAAAATAGGCCCTTAATGCCCTAAGAATTTTCCTCTCTTCCCCCAGCCCATCTTCCCTTCCATCAACTTTTAAGCTCATCCAAGAACTGCAGCCCTCTGCTTCTATACGTTGATGGCAGGATGGGGATGGGATGCTGCGGCTGTGCCAGCAGCGCAGCATTTCCATTGAGTTCTAAGTGGAAGCAAATGGTTTAAAAGGAAATTAAATTTACAGCTCTATAAAAAAATGCATTTTATTGCTTTGCCTGCCGGTCGGTAGAGGCAGGGAGATAAAGGAATGCTTTGCATTTGTCTCTTGCCTTGGAGGCCGGAGGCAACGAGGAGCCGGCTTCGGCCTCAGCTTCGTGCAAGTCGATGGCAAAATCCCGGGAAAGAGATGCTTGGGGGCTGGGAAGCAGGATGCTTCCTGCCCATAAATGTTGGCTGGATGAGGCCCCGAGTGTGGCTTGGAGAGGACGTTTGGCCCTGAGAGATTGGACCAGATTCCTCCCAAAATCCCAGCTAATTGCAGCACTTTGCCAACGAGCGCACAGCAAATCGAAGGGGAAACATATAGCTCCTCTCTACGGCTTGTTAATTAATTGTTACAGTGCTGATTGGGGTGTTTAGAATAAGTGGAAATAAAATAGCTGCACTAGGCATCTGCGATAGCCAGTCACAGTGCAGCAAATTCTTCCACAGAAATGGGAGAGGGAGAGGAGAGGTTGGTGCCTCCACGCACCAGCTTGGCAGCTGGGTCCATCTGAGCCAGCATTGTGCCTTATCTGACTGAGCCGGGAGGATGCTTTGGGTAGGGGAAGGTGAAGGTGTGTGGGGAGCTCGGCACAGCACGGCATGGCCCCCAGGACAAGTCCCCCAGGGTTATAGGAGCATCCCAAGCATGAGGATGGCTGCAGGAGCTTGGCAGCTTGGCTGGGCTCGGTCTGC
>NW_010432533.1:30303-30889 GCF_000710305.1 Buceros rhinoceros silvestris | reverse complement strand
AGCTTTGGGGTTGCACATCACCGATGTCCCATGGACGATCCTCCCCAGGGCTGCCAGCTCTGAGGGAACCCACCGGGAGCAACTAGGGTGATCTTTCCCCATTGCCACCTCGGTGAGGGTCCGGCATGGGCTGAGAGATGCTCTGGCTGGGCTCAGCAAGCCCATGTGAGGTGGGCGAAGGAGCTTTGCCTCTTCCAGCACTGCCTGAGCTCCACAGCGAGTGTGCAGAAGCTCTCGGTCCTCTGGAGGAGGAACCTCCCCTGGCTCCAGCCCTCCCAGCTGTGTCAATAGAGGAGGAAGGAACAAAAGTGCTCTTTCTTCGCCTGTTGTTTTTTGCAGAGGGGGACAGGCCGATGGCAGTTGCACTGTGACACTGGCTGCTGGGGACAGGCGTGTGTTGGGCTCAGCCAAGCTCTCCGCAGCCTTCTGGGAAGCGCTCAACAGCAGGATGCAATGACGGGAAACCCAGGCAGCCTGCTTATATATATATCTAGATTTCCTTTTGCCCATGACTTAATTGAGAGCAGATCATTACAGGAAGGAAGGGAAGGGGCTCGCTGGGCTCTCTCTGGAGCCAGGGGTTTTC
>NW_010432533.1:29733-30160 GCF_000710305.1 Buceros rhinoceros silvestris | reverse complement strand
GGGCCGGGGTTTTTCCCCAAGCTGCGGCTGCCACCAGGACCCTGGGTGGCTGCACATCCCTGAGCTTTGCTGGGACGTGTCTCCCATTGTGGCTGTCCAACAGCTCCCACTGTGTCCATGCTGCCAGCTGCACCCAGGCTTCCCACCATATGTTCTCCATCCTCCCAGGAGCCTCCCTCACAGGCTGTGCCTTCCATCGAGGCAGCTTCTGAAGAGTTTTGCAAGAATCGGTGGCTCTCCATGTTGATATCTTGCTAGAGCATCACCCCGCGAGGCTGCCGGTCCTCCTGAGCACACAGAGCTCAGCAGGGCTTCAGGGCAGCAGCTCATCCCTGGAAAACCTCCTCTGCAGATCCAGGAGCCTCCCCATCGGCGCGGGGCCGAGACGAGCCCAGGTGCAGGCAGTGGTGGCCACAGCTGCTGGCCG
>NW_010432533.1:27098-29562 GCF_000710305.1 Buceros rhinoceros silvestris | reverse complement strand
GCGTAGCGCGGCGCCAGCCTCTCCAGACTTGATATCAGCTGTGAAAACAAGAGGAGCCGCCCTCCTGCACAGTGCAGGAGATGTGTCCGCCTCCTCCCTACCACCACGGCGTGGGGAGCAGAGGACTCACAGCAGAGGGTGCATTGAGCATCTCAGCCTGTGCAGCCAGATGGTGCCCAGCTCCATTTGCCAACTGCTTAGGGTTATATATGCTTCTAGGATTGAAATGGTGAAATATAAGAGTTAAGTCACCGTGTCTGCTCATCTTAAAGGGCCTCAAAGAGCTTGGAGGAGACCCCAGCCCCAGTGGGAACACAAAGCTGCCCCTATCTTTCTCCCCTGACCTACTCCCACTTGCAGAACACTTTAAACCTGATATTTGAGTATTGTCATCCCTCCCTTCAGCAGTGCCGTCAACCTGGAGCCATCCTGCAGAAGATGCCAGGTCCTGCTTGTGTTTTCCACCTCTGTCAAGGTCACATAACCCTGGCCGGGCTGCTGGCACCAGGGATGTGCTCCCGGTGCCATGGCATGGAAGCGTCTTGCAGCCTCGGGGCTGTTGGGCATCTTGGGCAACTTTTCTCCAGCTTAAGCCACACAATTGTGGCAATGTCTGCAGACAACAGCAGGGAACCTGAGCTGGCTCTGCCCAGACCAGTGTGCACCTGCCTGTGTCAGACTGGGAACAACTGGGTTTTCCTCTTGGACCCTCATTTTCTTCTACACAACGATGGAGTTGCCAGACGCTGTGAAATCCCCGGTGCAAAGCCAGTCCACTGGCCCTGTTCCTCCATCACGTTCCCGTAGCAAGCCCAGCTCTCTGAGGATGAGTCACGCAGCGAGGAGATAAAGCAGTTGAGTGGAGCTCCTCTGATTCACGCTTTGCCTTGAAAAGCAGCAGATTTATGCGCAGCGTTTGCAGGGGCAGCGCGATATAAATCAGCTGCTCTCCCATGTCGGCTCCATTGTTGCTGCTGGTTCCCACGCATATATCCATTTTAATCTCCGGGCTGACAGGGAGAAATCACTCCTGGCTGCTCCTGAGGCCAGCCAGCCTGCTTTGGGCAGGAGAAGGGGAGTCCCAGAGAGAGCAGAACGATGCCTGTTGCTTGACGAAAGCGTCTTTCATCAGGCAGATACGTATTTTGGTGGCTCCTTCTCCAGCTGGATGCTGCAGCTAGCTCTGCCCACCGCTCTCGACCTAAGGGGGCTGTCTGTCTGTGGTGTGGTCTGTGGTTGGGGTGCCAAGCCGGTTGTTCCCAGAGCTGTCCAGCTACGTGCATCACCGCAGCAGTGATGCTCAGAGGACACACAAGCCAGCAACGCCGGCGTGCCCTGGTTTGCAATGTGGCTCCTGCTGCTCAGCTGCTCGTTGGCGACTGCAGCCAGGGAGAGGAAAACAATAAGCAATTGCTCTGCAATTAAACAGCCTCCTAATTGCAGAGCTACATACAGCTCTTCCGCTGCTTTCTAAGTTTGGTGGCATAATTACAGCAGCGGGGTAAAGGCAGCATCTGTGTTCCCCCCGCGCCAAGCCCTGCCTTCCAGGGATTTGGGATTCGACCATATAAATCCTGGGCTGAAACCTGGCATCTGCTGAAAGGGAAAAGTAACCCCCAGCTCTGCCTGGGCTTGGCCCTGGTGACGGGGCAAAGCCCCCGCAGCCCCTGCAGCCCCCGTCGGGCTTGCTGGCCCTGTCCTGGGGCAGAGGCAGGCAGCACGTTTTCCTCTTTAGACCGTGTTTTTGCAACGCAGCTTTAAAAAAAAAAAACAAACCACCAAAGTCTTGCTCTGGTCGATCATTGTAACTCTCAGTTTAGAAACACGCGGTGAGGAAGATTAAAGGGTGGCTCAGGGAAAGGCAGGCTGGGTGTCAGGATGCTGGGACATACTGGGCGCAAGGGAGTTGTCCTCGCCGTGTCTCCATCGCCCTGGCTCAGCTCTTTTCCAGAGGAGCTGGGATGACAGGCTCGTTTCCCTCTGGCGGCTCCTCGCAGCAGCTGGTTATCATAGGGCTGCTTGCGTGGGGTGGTTTGTTGTGGGAGCATCCCCCCGCACATGAGGGGCACCTTGCAGGCAGCGCTGGCTGCCCTGTGGAGACAGGCAGCGTGGGCACGGCGATGGCACAGGCGCGCACCCAGACCTATATTTTATTTTATATATATATGTATTTTTTATGCTGTGGGTTTGAGGAATCCTGTGATAAATGCCACTTTCTGTGTTAAAAGGAGGACGTCTTGGAAGGCAGGGGAGGAAAGCTGAATCACAGCCTGTGTTTTCGGTTGGAAACGTGTCTTGGGTCCTGAATGTTTTCCATTGGGTTCACCTGGGCAGGAAGCAGCGGGGTAAAGCGATACCCCACGGGGCGTGAGCAGCCCTTCTCCAACACCCCCTTTCCCTAAACCCGATAGCAGCCGGCGGCTCCTAATGAAATAAGCAGCCACTTTACGGCAACTCTTGCACC
>NW_010432533.1:25084-26979 GCF_000710305.1 Buceros rhinoceros silvestris | reverse complement strand
AACTCTTGCACCATGTGCGAAAATTATTAGTTGCAACGTTTTGCTGGAAAAGGAGGGGGGCAGATGAGAGATGCATGAAGTTATTTGCTCTGCAGCCCCATCCCAACGCCAGCATGAATATCCCACCTGGCTTCCCCCTGCAAGTACCTCCTGCCCGCTCCCAGCAGCATTAACTATCCAGGTGAAGGAAAAAAACAAACCCCCTCTTGGTCTGTGAATTCACTGTACAAGTATGTGGGGTTTTGCTAAAGAGCTGAGGGAAATAAATAGTTTCCGCTGCCCCATCGGATTAGGTATTGTCTGGGATGTTTTCTGCGGGGAGGAAAATAATCCTGGGATGACCATGGCCCGTTGGATGGAGAGTGATGCCCCGAGCCCCTGCCCTGGAGAGAAACCACTGCTGAGTGGGTTTCACCCGCTTTTCAGAAGCAAGGTTTGGGTTTTTTTACAAAAATTGTTTGGAAGAATTTGGTTTTTCAGCCAGAATATAAAAACACAGATTTTTTTTTCTGCACTCCCAGAATGTTGGGGGTGGTTTTTTATTATTTTGTTATTCCTCCTTCAGTAGCCAAAGATAGGAGGAGACACAAAGGAAAGCGTGGAGCTTGGTCCCCGACAATGCTGCCCGCCCTGGATGGGGGGCGATGGCCAGATCCCCACCCCAGTTCTGTGCTTTCCCGCCCACTTTTTGCTTGCAGCATCACCCTGCCGCTGGGGTTCAGCCCTGGCAGCAGCTGCATCTGCGTTTTCCCTGCAGGAAGGGCAGCAGCATCCTTTCCTCTGCCCTGGTCTCCCTGAAAAAAATCTCAAAATGTCTCTCCTCTGCCTGACAACTGTACCCCGACGCAGACGGGAAGTTCCCAGTCCTCACTTTGCATCTTGCAAGCACATGCTAAGGAGGGCCATTGTTCTGGACCGGTACTTGGACCGATGCAGGAGGGATGGGTAGGGACCTTCAGTGCTTTTCCACCTCACACCGCACCAGCAAAAGGAAAATCTTTGCAGGCTGCCTCTGGAATAGCCTCTGCTAATTTCTTGTGACTGATGAAAGAAAAATACACCTGCATGAGGAAGGGGATCTTGTCACTTGGCATGTCTCTGGAGAAAAACATGTGCCTCCCGAGCAAACAGAGCCTGGGCTCGTCCAGGCAATGAGTATTGCTGTTATTGGACCTCTCTCGCCCATGGATGGTGCCTGGTGAATAAGAAAAGAAGAGGGAAAAGAAGTGGAAGAAATAACATGGAGGTTCTTGATGGATTTTCTCCTCCTTGGTACTGCTTGTGCCCTCTCCTGCCATTGCCAGGGCACGGGCATGTGTCCCCACATCTGCCACCCAGCAGCTGGACCAGCAGGAAAGACTGCGTGTGCCTGGAAGCCTATCGGCAAAATGCTTTTCATTACTTGCCCTTTGAAGTTTTCGGCATGTGCCAGAGTCGTGTTCGGCACCTGCAAATAAACCTGACCCAAGCGGGCACCCAGCTGTGATGTTCTGTGGTGCGGGAGTTTCACCACAGCCACGGGCTGCCCCCACCCTCCTGGAGAGGGGCTGGAGGGCACAGGAATATCTGGGTGGGGCAACGGAAAACGCAGATGGATTTTGGTCCAGCTCCTCCTCACCCCGCAAACCAGGGGAGCACTGGTGGGCCGTGCAAATGCATCCCGCTCTTCTATCACCGATGCTTTGACACATCCACATCACGCTGCAGGCAGAGGAGGACCAAGCTACTCGCTGCCCCGGGCTGCTGGGGCCGACTGTGATCAGCATCTTTAGGAAGCGGCCGATTGAAGTTCACCATGAATGTCCCTCTGTTCACCAGCCTTTTTATAGCTCCACGCATTTTTCTTGGCCCCGAGCATTTCTGCTCCCATTGAGAACAGAGAGCATCTCTCAGCA
>NW_010432533.1:19806-24980 GCF_000710305.1 Buceros rhinoceros silvestris | reverse complement strand
CGCCCCGGGGGCCGCCGCCCAGCCACGGCAGGAGGGGGCTGCACCAAGGCGGCTAATTTTTGGTTCCCACCCTGCCTGTGCATTTTGTAGCTCAGACGTGACAGCTTGGGGTCTGTCCTGGCGAGGAGCTGTGGTGATGCTGGAGCATCGAGCCCTTTCCTAAACCCCCAAGCCCACGCTATGGTTTCCCGTGTGGCACATCCCTCCTGCCTCCCGAGGGATGTGAATCCCGGGAATCACCATGCAAGGCACTGGAGGTGATGTCAAGCTTGAATTCGGGCAGCAGCCCCAGCCAGAGGAGGCTAAACCAGGTCAGTCTCCATCAGAATCACTCCCGCCTCCCATGGGTGCAGCTCCCCAGGGTACCCACAGGTACATCCCAACCATCCTTAGGTGGGAGACAGAGCCTAAAGGAGAGGAAACCCCAGAATTCTGCTTCTCTCTTTCCGGCATTGCTCCAGAGAGTGACAGGGGTTTTGCAGGGATGACACCGGGATGTGTGTGAGGTTATGGACGATGCAAAACAGAGGCATCAGCCCGTGGGGACTGGATGAGGGAGGGAGAGCCGCGGCATGGCAGTCAGAGGTCCCAGCAGCCTGGGCTGGCATGTTTGGGTTGGCAAAGAGAAGGTGCGCTGGGAGGTGGGCAATGCCCCTGTGATCCCACTCGATCAGCGATGTGCCCCTCACCCAGCTGGCTGGGCATGGGGACGTCACTGAAGCCATCTAAGGCATCAATGTAAGCATATTGGCTCCTCAGGGCAGGTGGCACCCAAAGCACATCCACGTAGCCCAGAGCATCCTGTCACTGCCGGAGGGACACAGACAGCACCCATGGGCCACCCCAGCCATGGCATCCACCCAAACTGCCTGTCCCAGTGAGAGATGTGCTGGAATGGGGCATCTCCCAGGCGGCCGTTGTGTTTAGCTCTGGTTTGCTTCCTACCACCCACGTCAAGCAGCGGAGCTTTTGCAGGGCCAGGGCGGGGTCAAACCAAGCTGGCTGTGGTCATGATCGGGGGGTCTCTGCAGTCCGCAGCATGTTTTCCAGCACAGCCCTGCGTGGGGCTGCTCCCCCTGTGCCCCAGGTGTAATCGGAGCTGTCCCCCACCAAGAAAGTATTTGTGTTCCAGAGCATTTTCTGGATGTTTCGCATGTGGGAGACACACGAGGAATGTCTGCTGGGGAGAGTAAACAGCCCGTGGACTGCCCAGCCCGGGCTGCGTTTCAGGGACCTGAGCCCCTTCTCCAGGGCTGTTGCCGCTCAGGTCTCACTTCAAACCTCGCAGCTTTCCTGGTGCAAAAAAGCATTGTTTTGGTGGAAAGAGAAACCACCATTTCTACCAACACCTTCCCACCGCATGACCCAACAGGGCTCAGTGTCCCACCAGCATCTCCCAATCTGCACCACTGATATCGCTGTCTGCGAGGAGGTGGCTGCTGGAGCAGCATCGCTGGGGCTCACCAAGCCCAGCCTTCTCCTCCCCGAAACCCCTGTCCAAAGCTGGCACCGAGCGGAGCGGCCGCTTGCAGACACCTTTGCTTCCCTCTGCAGGAAATCTCCATCAATTGCAAGTTGGTCTCAGTGTCCCGTTATCCCCAGAGCCGGACCCCACCAAGGATGGAGCCGCTGCCAGGGGGACGCCAAGTTTGTGTCTGCACAGCGTGGCCTGCCAGAGCCACTGGCTACTTTTATCTCCATCACTTGACTATTATACTTAATCAGGAAGGGGGGATATTATAATTTTTTTCTTTTAAATCCACTTTTCTTTTATGCAGAGCAAATTATAATCACTTTTAATTGAAAAAAAAAGGCTGATAATATTCTGAACCAAATTTCTGGAAAAGAATAATTAACGGTGCAATAAATCCCCAAAGGAAATGCTCATTAATCTTGTCTTTCAGCAGCAAATTTCAGAAGAGAGCTTATTTAAAACATTGCTAATAATTATAGGGAAGTTGATGGCTTAAAAACCCCCCAATCTAGCAGCAGGCTCCTCCTATCAGATCCTGTGGTAACTAGTTCAGGATGGACAGGGCCATCTCTGCTCCCTGGGCTGGGATAGCCCCTGCAGCCATTGGGTACCACCAGGGATGGGGGGAAACCCCCCTGGGATGGTGCCAGGCGGGTTACGGCGGATGAGGAGTGTGTGTCACCAGGGATGGGCTGCGGAGGGTTCCTGCCACAGGTTGTAACTCCTGCCTGAGCTTGGGGGTGACAAGGTCATCTGAACCAGCTTGGTGGGTGCGCTCAGAGCATCTGTGATGGGGTTGCTGACTGGTGCCAGCTCACGGTACTTATGCTGCCCGTGGTCCTCATGCCACCCGTGGTCCTCGTGTTACCCATGGTCTTTATGTCAGCCGTGGTCCTTGTGATGCCCACAATCCTTGTGCTGCTCGTGGTCCTCCTGTTGCCCATGTTCTTCATGCCACCTGTGGTCCTCACAATGCCCGTGGTCATCATGCTGCCCATGGTCCTCATGCCACCTGTGGTCCTTGTGATGTCCATGGTCCTCATGTTGCCCTTTTGTCATCATGCGATCCTTTTGCCACCCGTGGTCCTCGTGCTGCCTGTGATCCTTGTGCTGCCCCTGGTCCTTGTGCCGCCCATGGTCCTCACGCCGCCTGTGGCCCTCGTGCCACCCATGGTCCTTGTGCTGCCCATGGCCCATCTAATATCTGGCATGAAATGCCGCTCTCTCTTCTGCCAAAACCGAGGACTCTGGGGCCATTGTCCCCTTTAAGCCAGAGCAGCCTGGGGACAAATAATGGGATTTTGCTGCTATCTCACAGACCAGTCTCTGCCGGGGAGGTGGCCGTCCGTCAGTCTGTCCTCTGGGGCTTGGCAAGACCGGTGTCATTGGGGATCGCTGTCATCAGCAGGATGAGACCTGTGGGGAAGTGGCTTCCCTCAGCCACTCGCCTGCAGCTGGGGGTCTCACAGCACCCCGATGAGTGAGGGCTGGATTTGTGCACTCAGCTGACCTCGATTGAAGTCTGTGACTGTGTTAATTGCAATGAGCCAATTAATTTCACCCGACGATACGTGTGTCTGCCTGAAGGCAGTGCTGGCCAAATGAACACAGGGCAGATCCTGATCCGCCGTGTCCCCTCCATCCCCGAGCGAAGGGGAGGAGAACGATGCCAAAAGGACGAGGAGATAAATGAGACTTGGGTGAAAATACCGGTGATGTGCTCATCACTCTCGGGTTTCCTGTCCCCGTTTGACCAGGGCTGGGAGCGGGAGCGGAGGGGAAGGCAGCTTGGAGCAGACCCAGGCTCTGCCGGCAGGAAGGAAACGTGATATTGGCCTGGGAATGGTGTCATTGCTTTTGCTTTTTTGCTTTTTTCTTCCTTTTTGGAGGGTCGCGGAAGGCTAGGAGGGAAATGCGGAGTGAGGCCCTACCCCGGGAAAGCAGGGTGAGGGGGATACGGTGATGTGGGACAGGGGTGTGCCGTGGCAATGCCCAAGGGGGTCAGCCAGGGCTGGGGATGATCAAGATGTCGCTGCTGGGCTCCCCAAAATCCATCCTTTATCTGCATCTCCAGCAGCACATGGCATCATTCCTCCGCTTCTTCCATCTGCTCCCCGTCGGTGGTCAAAGGTTTGTTAAATTTTAAACTAAAGTGAGAGAGAGAGGAAAATCGTCCCTTACTCAAATTCACTCTGCTTCGGTAACAGGTCATGCAGACCCGGGGAGACGGCAAGATCCTTCTGCTTTTACAGCTCCAAATGGCAACTAAGGAGTTAATTCTGATTTTTTAAAAATTTTTGCCGTGCTCCTCTGCCCATGGGCCACCTTGCCCCAGGTAGGTCCTGCTGCATCAGGGACCCCAGGGGTCCCTGCAGTCCCCTCCCACCTGCTCTTTGTCATCTGGAGCCATCGTTTTCATCAGGCAGCTGCTCTGTACCTCGCTGCCCCGTGCGCCTTTTATCTGCGTCCTGTTAAATGATCTCAAATATGTGATATGATAAAGACAAACAAACACCCGTTCAATTTAGTTCACCCTAATGCCAGACTCTACTTTTACCGAAGTAATTAAGATTAATGCAGTTGATAATTTAGGAAGTATTCTTAAATGTACCCTTCTGGCAGCATCTAACATGTAATTTTACCTTAGAAGATTTATCGGAGCACTTAGGTAACAGATAGTTCCTCAGCAAACAGGAGCATTTAGAAGGAAAATGAAAGATTAATATTTCTTAAATAAATGTCAAAATAAGTCATTCTTTATTACGGCCCCACAAAGATGTTGCTGTCAGGCCCAGCCCCTCTGCTGATGCCCAGGGGAGATAAACCCGCCGCAGTCTCGGGGCTCAGCGAGCAGGAGGAGAGAAGGTCTCAGACATCTGATGCCTTATGGAAGCAGATGCTTTGAAGGGTTCTGCTGGGCCCACGCCAGAACCAGGCCAGCCCCTGGTTTTGGGGAGCTGACCCTGACCTTGCTCCAACCCCTTCCTGGTGGCCCAACTCAGCACATCCCAGCTCCCCAAGAAGAAGGGCTAAACCTTGGGAGAGCATCATCACTCTGTCACCAGCCATTGGAGAAGACTCAGATGCTGTTGGCCATGGCTGGGGATGGGAGCGGAGGGAGTGCCCGTTGCTGATGGACACCCTACGCCCGCCCAGCCAGGGAATTATGGGCTTTGCTTTGCCAGGTCACCCTCATCCATCCGCCCCTTTTCACAGAGCCATCGGATTGGGGTGACCTCCAGCCAGGGCTGAGCTGTATCAGGTGTCTTCTCCCACACACACCATCCACCTCCTCTGTGCCACCTCCCGTGGGTCGTGCTCTCTTGCAGCACCTCAGGGTCGGGCAGCACAAAGATTTGGGAGGGACCCCGGGCACGGCGCCGAGCCACTGGCTTGTGACACCCCCACATCTCGCGGGGTGCCCGTGGGGCTGCCAGGCTGGGCAGTGCCCACCCAGGGAACTGCCCTCCTCCCCTCGTTTGCATTATAAGCTGAGGGAGGATTAGAACCGTTTGCAAAAAGCGAGAGTTGGATTCTCACCAGCTTGGAAATTCAAAGCTGTTCAGATTCAGAAAATCGATTTTGGAACATCATGAGCAAGAGGCAAACTTTCTGAACAACCTTCCAGCTTCTCCTCGGGTCAGAAAATCCTGCTGGGAAGAAACTCTTGCCCTGACACAGCCAGACCAGCCCATCCAGG
>NW_010432533.1:18616-19698 GCF_000710305.1 Buceros rhinoceros silvestris | reverse complement strand
GTGAGAGGTGTGGGTGGGTTGAGAGGGGGGGGGGTTGCACAGGCACCCCCAGTACCTTTCCCAACCCCTCTTACAACATCCTTGCCAAGCTGTTGGCACCAGGGCTCTGCTCCTTCCCGCTGTGGTTTCTGCCCAAAGGATGCTCCAGCCTTCCACCAGCCTTTCTCAGAAAGAGCCTCTGTCCATCACCAGACCTGTTCCTTGGGTCCTGGGCAGTGCCCAGGCATGGGGCCAGCCCCAGTGCCCCAGTCCCAGCCTCGCTCCTCAGGGACCAGCACTGGCGAGGGAGGTGTGACATTCCTCTTGGTGAGATGCTCCCACCCTGCTGCATCATCCCCGGCAGGAACCAGACCCCTCATCCCGCTTTTCTCTTTATTTGACAGGGAGGTGGGTTAACATCAGAACAGGGTAACACGTGTCAGGATGTGACCCACGTACTCTTACTCCCCAGGTGTAATGCAGGCAAATGCTGCTTCAGGAGCGCGGCCTGATCCAGCATGGTACGGGATGGAGACGGGTGGGAGCTGGGCTTCTCCTCCCCTGGGGCTGGGCATTGTGGGGACCAGCACGTCACCACCCAGCTGGGGGTCAGTGGGGGTCAGGGATGGCACAGGGCGGGGACCTGGGCTCATCGCTGGATGCAGGGCGCAGGATCAGGCCTGGCTGGCGGCTGCCAAGCGGAGGCTGGCGGGTGCCCTAAGTGCTCCCAGAGCTTTGGCCATCCCCACTCTCCCCTTCCTCCTCCTCCTCCTCGTCACACCAGTGAGGTCGCTTCCTGCCTTTCGGGGCCGTATCCTGACCACAGTCACAAGGAACCCCTGCAAGGTATCAGGTCTACAGGACTCCAATGGGTGGAGGAGGTGGTTGAGATGCCGGGAATGGAGCTGGAATACAGGGGATGGGGAAGCAGGACCCCATCTCCAGCCGTGACTCAGTTTCCTCACTCCCACAGCACCCTTTGACCACACGTCCACCCAAAGCCACCCACCCACGGTGACTTGGCTGGGGGTGGCCATGACGGGGTGTTTTGGGGTAGAAACCCCTCCTTTTGGCGGCCGAGCGCTCCCTGTGTGGCGCTGGGG
>NW_010432533.1:16809-18516 GCF_000710305.1 Buceros rhinoceros silvestris | reverse complement strand
TGTGTGCCGCTGTGCCGGCAGCCAAGCCAAGCACAGATTCCTGACATATTTTTCTCTTTCCTTTGCAGCCAAGAAATTCATATTTCATGGGAGGTGAAAGTGAGTCCCGGCAGTAGCTGAGCAGCAGAGGGTGCCAAGGTACGGCCAGCTGATGGTGCAGGGTCAGATGCTATTTTTGGGAGCCAGACGCTCTCCTCCCCATCATCCCAGACAGGCTCAGGGGATGCCCCCAGCACCCCCCACACCAAACCCCAGCTGCAGGGACACTCGGGGACCTCCCCTGCTGCTCTTCTGGCCCCGCAGCAGCTTGGCCACGAGAGGCAGAAAGTTTAAAGGGGCCAGTTCGCTGGGAGAAAGGATTTTTCACAGTGGTGTTGGGTAGGATCAACCCACCAGGGCAGGACTTAAGTCCTTTAGGTAGTGTTTAAATGCCCCTTTTGGGAGTCAAAAACCCCGAGTGCATTAGGAATCACCCCAGCATCTCGTGGAGCTGGTGAAAACCCACAGAGCTGGGGGGTTTCATTGTGGGACCCCCATATACCCCCACCCACCTCCCTCTCACCAGCTGCAGCAAAGGGCATTTGCCTAGGTGATGCCACCAGCCAGCATCTTGATTTTTTTCCCTTCTGTCTACTCCCACGATGCCTCTGGCCACGATGCCTACCCAGGTAACAGCAGCCCTGTCCCCGGGAGGGTTATTTATTCATCTTGCGAGCTCACCCGTGCCAAACCCCAACCAGAGCCGCAGTCCCAGGACCCCCGTCCTGACCAGAGCCCCTTACGCCCAGCCCCACACCTCTCCCAACCCCATCAGGGCACTCCTCTGGGCACTGTACATACCAGTATCAGGAACAGTCCCTGCCTTGGTAATCTCAGGAGCCGATGCAAAGAGCAGATAGGTGAGGGGAAGCATTATCGGGCATGATTTACAGATGGAGGAGGGCTGAGTCACCACGATTAACTAACTTACCCAAGGTCATGCAAGGAAGAGGCCGAGCCCAGCGCTGAACCCGGCTCTCCGGAGTGCCCCAGCAAGGCCATCCCTCTCCTCACTGCCACAGGGAACGAGTTTTTTCTTTCACCAAGAGTGATGCTGGGCTGAGGCTTGGCCGGGGCTGGGCAGCAGGGCTGGACCTGCTACTCCACAGGCAGTGCCGCCACTTCAGCCCTTTCCTCAGCAGCTGGAGAGGTTTTCTGGGTGGTTCAACAACTGTTTTGTTTCTGCCATTGAAACCCAGGGTGGTGCTTCACCTGCTGCTGCCCTGGCCAAGATGGGGATGTGGTGGTCCCCTCATTCTTCGTGGTGTGGTCCCTATATGGTGTCCCAGCTGACATGAAAATCTTCAGCATCCCGCTGGTGGGATTCACAGCTCTTCTCTCCTGGGAAAGAGATGCTATCAGGCCTGGGGGTGATGCAGACACCCCCTCTGGGATGCTCATGCTGGGACAGCCCTGTAGGAATAAGTCCTAAGGAGATTGGGAAGCACTAAGGTGCTCAGGGAGTACGGGCAGCCCCAGGGAACCCTCGGCTCTGCCCCTTGGGCACAACCAGTTCTTGAGGCATGAGGAGACGAGCCACTTGGCTCAGGTGTCGGAGAGCAGGGGAGGTGAATCACAACCTGTCTGGCATGTTGGGGCTCCTGGCAGGATGGGACCTGCCCCACAAAGCGGCAGGGTGGGCTCTGCCTTTGGAGCCAGGGCTCTCCC
>NW_010432533.1:15736-16765 GCF_000710305.1 Buceros rhinoceros silvestris | reverse complement strand
TGGGAGGATGGGCCCTGCCCCACAAAGCGGCAGGCTGAGCTCTGCCTTGGCAGCCAGGCTTCTGCCATCACTGCTCATCTTGTCCCTGTGTCCCTGAGCCACCACAGGGCTGTGAGTGACCCCATGTCAGGTCCCAGCATGGGACGATGCTCCAGGGAAGGGCAGAAGGGCTGAGTACCCAACAAGGCAGGTGGGGATTGCTCTCCCTGCAGCCAGGCAGGCTGGTAATAAATATCATGTGCTTTTTTTAAAGCACAACCTTCCTTTTCCCCCATTCCATTGCTTTCCACCTCCTCTTCCAGGAGCTGAAATGTAAAAACCCAAGAAGTGATGCCAGCAGTAACCCAAAGGGGACCCTGGTCCAGGGGACAGGCTGAGGAGTGGGCTGAGAGACTGTAAAAATAAATAGATTAAATAGTCCCTATTTTCTATTTTATTCTGGGTTTCCCATCCCACAAGAGGCGAGCTGTGTTTCAGCTGGATCCCTAAACCCTCTGGTGATGGATGCAGGCAGCTGCCTGGGTAATATCGCTTTAAATCAACGTGCCCAGCCCTGCTTATCGAACACCCCATCAGGAGCAGCACTGGCTGAGGCTCACCAAGAGGCCCCAGATTTCTGTGCCAGGATGCCCCCAGGGTTACCATCCCATTGTGAATGGTGATGCACCATGGCCACAGCCAGTGGAAGGGACCCCCTGGCAGGGAGAGGGAGCACCTGAGCCCCTGGCACGAGGATGAGAGTCAGGGTGTGGGGGGATGAAACCCTAATTTATTCCTTGCCCTTATACCCACACACTGTCTCTCATTTGCGTGGGATAAATTTGTGCTGTGCCCTGCCCAGGCTCTGCCACCACCATTGGGCATCCCGACAAAAGCTGCCCAGGACCTGGGGGTGTTGGTGAGAGTGGCTGGAGAGCAGCCAGCAGTGTGCCCAGGTGGCCAAGTGACATCCTGGCTGGTACCATCACTGCTGTGGCCAGCAGGAGCAGGACAGGGATCGTCCCCCTGGACTGGGGGCACTGGGGAGGC
>NW_010432533.1:14924-15304 GCF_000710305.1 Buceros rhinoceros silvestris | reverse complement strand
TCCCAGCCATGTGGAGGTGCTGCTGAGGGACAGGGGTCAGGGGGGACCGGGCAGTGCTGGGGAACGGGGGGACTGGAGGAGTTTAAAGATCTCTTCCAACCAAACCAATTCTATGTTCTGGCCCATGGATCCACTTCACGAGCAGGACACAGGCTCTGCGTTCCCCATCTCCATTGCTCTGCCCGCGCGAGGAGAACGGTGTTTGTTTCTCCTGGCCCTCAGCACTGCCGCACCAGCAAACCCCAGCCCTTGCCATGCAAATCCTGCAGCTTTACACATCCACAAACGAGCCTTTCCTTCAGAAGGGGAGGAAAAAAAGGGCTCCTTTATACGGCTGAAAGAGCACGACTGTGATAACGTAGCAAGCGCTGGCCTTGGGT
>NW_010432533.1:13231-14763 GCF_000710305.1 Buceros rhinoceros silvestris | reverse complement strand
CCTTGGCAAGGAGCCTTTGCAAATTTAAACAGCAGCAAACAGGCTCTGCAGTTGGGGCTGGAAGCGGCATAAGCGGCGCATTGTTTTGCAAGCAAAACCCTTGCATGCCAAAGGGCCGCGCGTGTGAGCTTTGGCCGGCGCGTGGGGAGCGAGGACGATAGGGTCCAGCCGTATCAGCCCCACATTCATTTCACTTAGCAGGGTGTGAAATTACGGAGGAATTTGAGCCGGGTGGCTCGGATCAGAGAGGGGACCCCAGGGAACCCCCCACCCTGGGGCTCTCCTCTCAAGGACTGGCAACATCTTTGCCGGAGGGATGCAGTCACCCCTCCGCTCTCTCTCTGTAGACTCAATATTGCTGATGCGCGTGGGCAGGGGGGTGAGGCTGTGCAGCGCGGGGCAGACCCCCGGCGGGGCTGGGGAGCTGTAGGGATGACCCCCCAGGAGGAGCCAAAGAAGCTGGATTTCACACTCATTTACAGCGTCCCAGCTCACACCAGTATCATGCCTTGGCCCCCTGCGGCAAGCAGCACAGAGGCATTTCTGGTGAGGGAGGAGAGAGAAACCCTTTCCATTCCCTATGAAGAGGCTCTTTAATAATAGGGGTTTTCTCTTCTTTTTTATTTTCTTTTTCTCTTTCCTTTTCGCTTCTTTTTTAGCGCCACATCTGGGGCTAAAATCCTGGTGGTGCCTGTGAAAGGCTGCGGGCAGCTCGTGCTTCATGGCTAATGCTCTGAAGTCCCATATTGTCAAATCATCTGGTAAATTCAGGGTTCAGGTTTTATGCTTTCGCCTTCATGCCAGGGTCTAAAATTGCAAGGGCAGTTTGCGGGTGGTGGTAAAGTCACAGCGGAGGCAGCAGAAATTCTTTCTCTGGGGGTTTCAGAGCAGTGGTTTGGTGGAGGGGCAGAGAGGTCCAAGGGATAGACTGGGGCAGGGATCACAATGGAGCAAAAGCCCGATACCTTTATCCCTCAGGACAGTGGGACATGGGGACATGGGGACAGAGAGCCCTTCCCAGGACGCCTCTCCCAGCCTGGCCCGACAGCCCTTCCCGCTAATCCGTAGGTGGAGCTCTTCTGTCATCTTTTTCTGCTTATGTTGCTAAGAAATAACCCAGAAATAGCTTCTCTGGGAGGAAAAAGTGCCTCCCTCAGCAGCTTTTGCCAAAGGTGAAATGCTCTGAGCATCCTTTGAAGAGCCAAAAGCTGGAGGGGCTTTGCTCCGAGGCTGCTCAGGGGGGGTGTGTTGCCCCTTCCTCCATCCCTGTCTCCTCTACAGCACCAAGAAAAGGGACCAAAAACTCCCCCGTCCGTTCACTGGCCCCCTCCCTGGTTGACTGTTCTCTCTTTTCTCCTCTCCAGGTCTGAAAGGATGCAGCAGAGCCCCACCGGCGCTGGGGACCCCGCGCCGCCCCGGCCCTGGGGAGCCTCCGCCCCTCTTGCCACCCCGGTGCCCATCAGTGGAGGACCATGCCCATGACGGAGGGACGGCAGCTTGTAGTGGGACGGGAAAACAGGACTTTCTAGCCT
>NW_010432533.1:12632-13092 GCF_000710305.1 Buceros rhinoceros silvestris | reverse complement strand
CGTAAAACAGGCCTTTCTAGCCTTTCCCCCACCTCGGTATCATGACTGGAGAGACCCAGCATGTTTACACCATCAGTGATACTGAGGCTGGCCCCAAAGACCCCGACAAGGACTTTGGCTTTGAAGGCTGCGGGGAGAAGGATGGGAGGACGCTCGGCAGGGAGGGCACAGCCCCCTTCCCTGCCCGATAGTAAAGAGCCCCACAAGCCACGGGGAAGCCGGGATCCGGCCGCAGCAAGTGGGAAAGATCGACTTCAAATCCCTCCACCGCAAACCCAAGTTTGGCAATGATGACGCCTGGGGCGAGGTCAAGGGCAGCCCCCAGTCCCCCCCGGGCAAGGGCAGAGCCCGCGAGCGCAGCCGGCGCTCGGGGAAGGGCGAGCGGGGCCACCATCAGCTCTACCGGCTCAGCATCGCTGGCACCCTGCCGAACCCCACCATCGGAATCACCTCCCCCCAA
>NW_010432533.1:7908-12329 GCF_000710305.1 Buceros rhinoceros silvestris | reverse complement strand
GTACCTCTGCTAACTATACCTCACAGCCTGCTCCCCACCATGGCCCCAAAGGGCAGCCCCCCACCGCCGGCATCCCCCTCAAGAGCCCCGGCACCAATGGGCAGCTACACTATTTAGAGTTTCAGGCGAGCAGGGCCGACTCCTGGCCTTCCCCGGAGAAGAGCTTCGCCGGTGCTAGCTACGGGATCTCGGTGCAGAAGCCCAGCTCTTTCCCCGAGGGCGGCAAAGCCAGCGCCCATGGTCTGGGGGCTTTGCCGTGCCAATACCCCTTCCAGCTGCTGCACGACTCGGGGAAGGAGCCATACCACAGCGATGCCAGGAGCCAGGAGTACCTGGATGTGGGGCTCACTGCCAGCCCGCTGGCTCACAGCACCTTCGCCTTCCACTCATCCTCCAGAGAGTGGCAAGATGAGGCACTGAGCGGTGGCTCCTACGAGAGCGTGTCCCCCGAGGGCAGTTTGTACAGCTTGTCTGTCCCACCGCCACCGGCACCATTCTTGCACCCACCGCCGCCAGCCCCACACCATGGCCCGCTGCCATGCTGCAAGGGCAGGAGCGAGCATCCCACTGACCCCAATGGTGCTCTCTCGTCATCTGGTGCTATCGACCAAAACCCAAGCACTTTCCAAGAAAACCAAGTTGTTTTTCCGTCTAGTTTACACTCGCCTAGTATGCCAAAGCCGGTCGGTAAGAGGCAAGCCTCAGTGAAAGACAGTGTCCCCGGCCCACGGCTGCTGGTCCAGAGCAGCCCTCTGAGAAGGAACATGCCACCAAACTCTCTCTCCCAAGTGCACTTTCCGAGCAAAGCTTATTGCAGTTCCCCCACGGGCAATGCCAGCGCAGGATCCATGCCCTTTGAGACGAGCATTCCCACTACGGCACCCACCCACCCCAGGCTTGTGCAAGCTTGGGAAGCTGCCGCTAAGGCGTTTTCTCCCATGGACCAGAAGTCAGCACCTTATTCAAACCCTGTAGGAAACCAGTTCTCATTCGAGTGCCAGTCCGGCCCTGAGCAGAGGCAGCACAGGCAGAAAAATGCCAGGATGCCTTGGCAGCAAATACACCTCACTTCTGCGATGCCCAGTCAAAACAGGCTCGAGCTGTCGAGGCAGATCACCAGTCAGAAGCTCCCCTTCCCCCCGGGCACGTCGGAGTGGCAGGGGAGCGGGAAAGCCCAGAAAGAGTCCCCTGTAAGTAACTCTCCAGGGTATCATGGCAAAAAGCTCTTGTCAGGAGAGACATTGGGGATCCAGAGAGGAGAACTAAACTCAACAGGCGCTTTCTCTTTCGAAAGTGGGACAGAGCCGGGGTCTCCCGCCTGTGATTCGAGAAGCAAAGCCTTCTTCTACAGCATGGGTCAAGCAGGTCCTCCTCCTCCCTCAAGGAGCTCGTCAGGCTCAACGCTGGTCCTGCCACCATCAGCCATGGTGGCTGCCTCCCCTTGCGAGTCCCCACTGCCGTCCCCGGTCCCCAACCCCACCTGCAGCAGCACCTGCTCGTCACTCTCCCCCATGTCCAGCAGCCCACTCAACCCCAGCTTTGAAGACAGCCAGATGTCCGGAGCGCTGACCCCCTCTCCCTTCTTCCAGCACCATTCCAAGGATGGCAACAAAACCTTTCACTCCTCCGACGTCCTGAGCTCCAGCTCGCTTCATTACCACACCCCAGAGTCAGTCAAGTCCTTCCACTTTCCTCCTGATGCCCTGAAAGACGACAGCCTCCTGAAATGCGCCCCGGCCAGCCCGTTCCACAAACCCGGCATGGAGGTGTCCAAAGGATGCTTGGATGGGCTGGATGGGGAGCAGCCTCCACCGCCATACTCCTCCCATCACTTGCTGGCCAGTTCGCTCAGCAGCGCCAGCCTGGACCAGCTGGACGTGCTCTTGACCTGCAAGCAGTGCGACCAGAACTACAGCAACCTCTCCTCCTTCCTGCAGCACCGCCAGTTCTGCACCTCCCACCCCGCTCCCCAGGGAGAGGGCAAGGATGCTCCCCGGGCAGCGGAGGGGCGGAAAGCACTCCCCCCACCTCCGCCTCCTTCCTGCAGCACCGCCAGTTCTGCACCTCCCACCCCGCTCCCCAGGGAGAGGGCAAGGATGCTCCCCGGGCAGCGGAGGGGCGGAAAGCACTCCCCCCAGAGCCCCCCAAGCCCCCCAGCCTGGGGCTCTCTCCAGACCCCCAAGCGCATTTCTTGACATTAAACAAGAGCGATGACTTCCTGCTGGATGGGGAAAGCAAAAGCGAGGGCAAGGAAGATGCTCTGAAGGGCGGCCTCTTCAACGGCCTCACTGCTAGCTCCCTGCCGCTCACCGCTTCGGACCTGGACATCGATGACGCCAAGCTGGACAGCCTGATCACCGAAGCCCTCAATGGCCTGGGGTACCAGTCAGATAACCCAGAGATCGACAGCAGCTTCATAGATGTATTTGCCGACGAGGAGCTGACGGGCATGAAGGCGGCTGGAGGTGGGATGTCCCACAAGGCGAAGGAATCCCTGGGCTCGGAGAGCAAATCAAAGCAGGCAGCAGTGGAGGAGAAGGCAGCGGCCCAACCCAAGACTGGCTATTTTTATGAAGATGACCACCCGGGTGGGGAGCAAGCAAAGAGAAGGGCGGGAAGGAAGCACCGTCACAAGGGGAGGGCGGCACGGAGGTTGGCAGCCCAGGAGCCAGATCCCGGGGTAGCAGGAGCTCAGAGGACAGCCAGGCTGCGGGCAGGCAGGAAGAACAGCATCCCACCAGCCACCACCTCCTCCAAGTCCACCTCCAGCCAAAAGCATCCCAGGAAGCTCAGCCAGGAGTCTCTGACAAAGAGCGAGGTGGGGACAAGCGTTGTCACCAAGAGCTCCAAGCCACCCCGGTTCTCCATGAAGGAGATGAAGAAGCGGAAGCCCCGAAGCGGGACATGGAGCAAGGAGCTCATTCACAAGATTGTGCAGCAGAAGAACAAGCTCCACAAACTGCAGGTGAAGAGCAGCAAACAGTCACCGTTCCCCCAGGTCACCGAGGAGCTGATGCCAGCTGCCAAGGAGGGCAGGTTTCGGGAGTATGACTACATCTCTGACTCGGATGATGATGGGGCAGAGTGCAGCAAGCTCCGGGGGAGGAAGAAGCGTGGCACGGGCTTCATCGGGAGGACCAAATACAGCTTTAGCAAGAAACGCTCGGGAAGAAGTGAGAGAGTCAAAGAGAAAGATCCAGCCTGGAGCTACAGTCAGAAAAGGAAGGCACAGGAGCACAGAGGGGTCCCAAGCCAGGAGGATGTCAAGAAAGAGGATTTTGCCAGCAAAGTCCGAAGGCGGAGCAGCCAGTCATCTAGCAGCAACAACCACAGTGGTAGCATGCCCAGCAAGATGGGCACCAGCCCACCCCATGTTGATGGAGCCAGCTCGGGCAATGAGAAGGGAGGCTCGCAGAGGAAGAGGAGGTCAGGCAGCCCAGCATGTGCACCAAGGACTCCTCTCAGCCTTCCTGAGGACAGGAGCCCAAAGAAGAACCAGAAGAGCAAAGAAGACTTTCCCAGGGGAAGCAGGTGGTTCTGCTCAGCCAAACCTGTGCTGGCAGACTCCAGGACACGTCCAAGTACTGAACCAGATGCTGCTGTGACAGACTGTGCTAAGGAGGAGACGTTACCGCAGCCCCAGGAAAGGCAGTTGCCTGGCACAGCCATCTCAGCCAGGAGCCCCGTCAGGGTCTCCTCTAAGGAGGATGCAGAAGAGCCCAAAGGAGTAGCAAAGCACACAGATGATGCAGGAGAACCCACCCTGGAGGCTCAGGTCTCACCTGAACTGTCCGTGGTCGATCAGAGGCACCAGTTTGCCTCTTTCACAAGCGATAGGCTGAAGTACCATGCGGAAGAGCTAATTGCTCCATCCCACAGCAGTAACGAAGCCAGTCCTGGCAATGTGAGTGCTGCCTACTCAGAAGTGAGCATCAAATACTTGAAGGCACACGGGCTCTGTGACGTTCGGAAGGACTATCCCGCGCCAGTTGCCCCATACGAGGGGGATGCAGTGGGGATGATGCTCACTGCCAAGGCAGCTGATCCATATGTCAGCAGCGACAATGCGTTTTTTGATGCCAAAGGCCTTCCCCGTCACTACGATGACAACCTCTTCTCAAAGCCCCCAGCCTTGGGCTCCTCACACATGGATAATGTGTACTTATGTCGGGATGACATCAACACTGGCCCCTTCGAGCAGAAGCATGCCAGCATCTCCCCTTACACCGCAGAAACACCGCAGGGCAAGGTCTCCTCCCCTCTCAGCTTCGATTCCTCTTCAATATTTGGAGAACTTCCCGTCACCGAGTTCGATCCACCACTGTATGAGAGCGTTTCTGCGAGCAAGGATGGTTATGTGACACCGTTCACTTGTCCCAGCAATGCTCCCAGCAAGCCACTGCCGTTCGAGCAACCATATC
>NW_010432533.1:4978-7864 GCF_000710305.1 Buceros rhinoceros silvestris | reverse complement strand
GTCCCCTTTCCCACGCATCTCTCCCGACAAGCCACTGCCGTTCGAGCAACCATATCCACCATTCATGCCAGAGAAAGGCTGGCCTCTCATGGAGGAGGTTGCTCCGATGCTGCCAGAAGACATGGCACAGTTCCACAGCCTTTCAGTGGAGAAGCCACTAGCCAAGAAATTCGCCGAGGAAGGACCTGTCCCCACCAGCCAACTCTCTCTGCCACTGCCGGACAGGATAACAGATTATAATGTGACTTTTATGAACAACATCTCAGACGATGAGCTGGAGATCAAGCGGTTAGTCACAGAGCTGGAAAGTCAACTGCAAACTGGCAAGCTGGATAACGAGGGATCCGCCATCCTTCAGAAACCCGAGCAACACGTCACTGCCCATCTGCAAGGACAGGCGGCCGAGCAGTTCCCAGCGCTGCCGGTTGAACAAGAGATGAGCCATGAGAAAGGACTGTTTTTGGCAGATGAGCTGGGCAGTTCAAGCCTCTCTGGTGGGGGGAAGCTGGGAAGCAAGAAGCCAGCCATCACAAGCACTCATGGGGACTATGAGAGACCCAGGGAGCCCTGGCCTTGCCCAGTGGAGCTGGGCTCGCTGAATGAAGGGATGTGCACACCAGCCCCCCTTGCCATGGACCCTGTCTGCTCCGAAGACAGCAGAGAGCATCTCCAGGGAGCTGCAGCTGCTGAGGAAAGTGACCCTGGAAAGATGGAAAATGTGTCCTCCTCCAAAAGTCTACCTGGCTCACGCACGCCAGGCCAAGCAGAGGCTCTTGTCTACACAGATCCTGTGACAAAAAGCCCTCCTGCAGTCACTGACAACGTGTTCCCCAAGACCCTGGAAGCAGTTGAAGTGGACAAAGATCCCCTGCCATGCCAGCATGGCACTCAGAGCTTCCTGGTGCCAGGGAAAGCAGATGAAAGCTTCACTGATGCTGCCAAGCTGGAGAAGTTTGATGCCCATCTTCCAAACCATGAACCTGAATTTGGCTTTCAGCAGGGTCCCACCCCAGCCTTGGATCTCACCTTTTCACCTCACATTGAAGAGGTCCCAGATACAGAAGCAAGACCCTTAAGCAAACCCAAGTCACCCAAAATGGCAAAAAGCACCGTGGACTTCAAAGGGTCTGCCTTGATGGAAGAAATGGAGGAGAGGAAGAGCCCCACCACCTATCCAGCCCCAGGGCCTGCTGACAAAGTCAGCAAGCAGAAGGTGCTGCTGTTTGACACGCTGAGTCTGTCCAAGGAGAGCGACTGCGGCTCCCAACAGACACTGGCATCCCAGGAGACAGCCGCCAACCCTCTGCAGCAGCTCCAGCTCTTTGTTGCCCGAACGGTGAAGAGTAACGAGGAGGAGCTATTGATGCCCTGCTTCCCCATGCTGCTTGCTCCCAGCCACCCCTCTGCCACTGCCTGCATCCAGCCGGAGCAGAAAGAAGAGAGTGGTGGTGCCTTGGAAGGGGAAAATCGGACATACTGCCCTACCCAAGGGGAGGGGAACGTCCATGTTGGAGGCAACACCGAAAATATTGCTGCCCCAGCAAAAGAGGTTGTGCTCTGCGCTGGTGGACACGAGCAGCTGGGATCACTCGGTGCGACGGGCTGTTACCACGCAAAACAATCCACATTTGCGAAACCGGAGCTGCAAAATAACGGAACGGAGCTGCAGCACTTAGCAAATGAACACGAGGAGCCCAATGACATTAATATCTGCGCAGATGGTGTTTCCCGAGAGCATGATGACCTCTCGCCACTCAAAAACAGAGCGGTGACCCCACTGCCAGGGCAAGGAAAGCAAGCTGATCAGCTCATGGATGAGCTGGAGGAAGATAAAAACAAAGCAACCTTGGCATTTAAAGAACATGAGCAATCCCTTTTAAGCCATAATTTGCTTGACAAAGGAACGCTGGGCAGTGCAGCAGCAGAGAGGCTGGAAAGGAGTCAGGCGGGGCAGGGGGCACAGGCCCTACACAGTGCTCCCACGAGTCCCACCAGCTCCCCTGGTCCCTCTGAGGAGGATCCCCACCGGGATTACCACCTGGTGCCGGAGTCAAAAGCTGGCACAGCCGGTGTGAAGGTTCCCGGAGAAGAAAATGGCAAGTCCCTCAATGGCTGTCATTGCACGGGTGAATCTCTGGCCAGCTTGTCCTTGCCAACCCGTTTTTTTCACCCCAAATGCTTGCAAAGCAGTGGGGCCAAGGAAGGAGAGGTCCCCAGCTTTGGCACTCCGTTCTTGGATGAGAAGAAATATGGCACGTCCCTGCTTAATTCATTGAGTTCATTCGTCACAAAGAGATGTCCTCCTGAGGCCAATAACCATCATGTCCATCACCCCACCATGAGCCCAGCAGAGCAAGGCACGTGGAAAAGGGCACCCACCTTTCCTCCCTCGCTGCAGCACTGTGGAGCTGTGCCCATGGAAGCGGTCAAGGACGGTCATCACCATGCCTCTGACGGTGTTTTGGGTGACTATGGACAGCCTGAAAGAGAAGGGACAGCAACACCCCATGCTGTGTTGCAAGCTGATGGTCTGGTGGACTCTGCCATTGAGATGGATGGTCCCCAGAAAGCACACGGGAAGGACTGCTCTCTTCCCTGCTCACCACCTTTCAACCAAAAGGATGTTGGGCAAGAGGTACCCGAAAGTGCCGGTGCTGTGCTGTCGAGTTCCCATTTTAAAGAAAACCAAGCGTGCACCATCACAGATACAGCTGTTAACTCCATTCCTCCAGAAACTCAAGATTACCCAACCCAGCCCACAACAGATCTTCTGCTGATCAGAGAAAGGGAGGTAAGCCTCAGTGAAGAGAACAGGTTTGAAAGCTGCTCTGATGATGGAAATAAGCATCCAAGTGAACCAGAGGCTTTGTCCAATGGTGTTGTGGT
>NW_010432533.1:0-4878 GCF_000710305.1 Buceros rhinoceros silvestris | reverse complement strand
TCAGCAGGTGCCAGCTGCTGTCAGCAGAGGTCTTACAAGGATTGGAGGTCTTGGTCCTGCTAAATTAAACAGCCATGAGTTTTCAGAGGCAGCAGAGGTGAGACTTGGTCTTTCCAAAACCACGGATTGTGAAGGGAAGAGTTTAAAAGGGGAGACACCCAGAAGCCATGGGACTGGAGAACCTGGGTGTTGTGTGTTAAGCAGTATGGGACAAGGAGAGGATAACACATCTAACATTTCTCCAAACCCTTCCCAAAATGAACTTCGCAAAGAAAAGAAGCTGAACGGGCTGCCGGTGACCTGCGACATTTGTTCAGCCACTTTCCGATCCAAGCCTGGCCTGACCAGGCACAAAGCTGTCAAGCACCAGGTGAAGAGCAGTGGCGTACCACAGTCCAGCAAGACTCCTAGGTCCACTTCTCTTCCTGCAGACAAAACATCAAAAGCAGCCCAAAAGATGTCCAGGAGGAGTCTGAAGACTTTGGTCAAAGACAAAACCTGCGGTTCACAGATGCTGACCAGCAACATTGAACAGGTCCCCGAGAAAATATGCCCAGACCTGGAGAAAGAGCCCAGCACACAGATGCAAGAAGTGGTAAGCAGAGTGCTCAGGGACCTCAGCGTGATCTCCTTCGAGATGTCCCAGGAGCTGCACCACACGGGTGTTCTGCAGAGGGAGATGAAGGCAAAGGGACCATGCTTGGAGACGAGGGGAGCAGGTGAGGAGGTGGCTGGGAGGCTGGACTCGGGACGGCAATCCAGGAAGGGAGAAAAGGGCAGAAGGAGCCAAAGCAAAGATCCTGGAGAGGTGAATGGCAATTCTGAAAAGAAGCTAAACAGGAAAGTGAGACGAAGGAAAGCAAAAGCATTTCCCAGCAGAAATGAGCCCAATCGTCCGTGTGAGCTGGAGAAGAACATAGGTCCTCCCCCTGCGGTCCTCAGCTCCAGTCTGCCCAGGATCATGGAGGGCTTGCATGAGCCAGGTGGTTGCATCTCCACAGAGGAGCAGAATAGGTCCAACTCAACCCGGCACTCTCAAAAAGCTGAACAGTCCCCTTGCGCAGCTGAGCTTGCAGAGGACCTGGGCGACAGGATGGCATCTTCAAAGGAGATGGTCAGCCCGAAGTCAGTGAAAGACACAACCACCTGTTCTGGGGAGGTGGAAGATCCCGAGGGAGTGGAAGACACGCAGGGTCACAAAAAATGGGTTAGTGAGTTTGTGAAGCAAGTGGAGAAGGGATTGGGCAAGGTAGGCAAAGAGCAGCATCCTGGCGCTGATGGCACAGAGGAGATAGATGCTGAGACAGGGGACAGTCCTGCGGCAGGCAGCAGCACTGAGAACCAAAGGGTTGCCCCACAAGGTCCCATGGCTCCTGACAAAAGGGGTCTGTTGCTGCTGGAGACGTGTGATTCGGAAACCACCCAAAAGGTTCCCAGGCAAGATGCTCTGCAGACCACACCAGGGACCAGCCCTCCTCCTGCAGAGCCAAAGCACTGGGCGAAGGCAGACTTGCCACCAAGCAGAGAGCATTGCATGGAGAGCGCAGCCGTGTCGGACCTCCAGAGCTTGTTTGACGACGACTCCACATTCTCTCAGCTGTTCCCCCGGGACGACCAGTTTGTCCGGAGAAAGTGCACACGGGTGTATGGGAAGCGCAGCAAGAAACCCAAGCCCATCACCGAGGTAAACCTCCAGCCAGTGGGTGCCATCGACCTCTTCACGAACCGATTAGCTTCTGACCTCAGCAAAACCAGCTCTTTCTGTGTCACTAGGGAGGACCCTTGCGAGTACGAAACCATCTCTGTTGATGATGCCTTAATGCTGAACATGTGTCATGGCAGCAAGGGGAAGAGCGAAGATGCTGCTCCCAGCGGATCTGAAAGCATTGCACCAAGGTTGGACCATGAGAAGACCGACCAAGAGAAGGAGGACATTGACCTGGAAGACAACATGCTAAACTTCTTGTGCCAAAACAGCCAAATGGACAACGTCCCCAGCTTGAACATCTGGGGGAATCTGGAGAAGGAGGGAGAAAGCCTGTCTGCTGAGGACATCTTTGAGCCTCTGATGGACCTTGAGGATGATCACTCTCTCAGAGAAGCAAGCTCCGAGCCTCCCGACCTGGCAGAGGAGCCCTACAATGGCAAAGCTAGCGAAGATTCAGACTCTCCCAAATTTCATACCATCGACATCGAGGTGCTGAATGCAAAGCTGAAAATGAGAGACATGCGCTTCTTCAGCCCTTGTGAAGATCTCCCTGGCCACAGCGAGGACAACGTTGTGAGTTTCAGGCCGAAGCTGGGCCAGAACAGCAAGCACAGAAGTAAACTGGAAGATGGGAAAGTGGGGAAAAACCGCAGCGAGATAACCATCAAGACCAAAGACAAGCAGTACAAATGCAAAGTCTGCTTCCAGTGGTTCCTGACGTTAGGGGAGCTGGACTTCCACAAGCTCTCCCATAACCCTTCCCCGCCACCTACCTGCTACATGTGTGTCCAGCGCAAATTCAGCTCCCGGGAGCAGCTAAGGGACCACCTGAAGGAGAAGCACGCCAAAAACAAAGCGGGTTTGTGGTCTTGCGGGATGTGCCTGAAGGAGATCTCCGACGTCTGGATGTACAACGAGCATCTCCGGGAGCATGCCACCCAGTTCGCTCGCAAGGGGCAAGCGCAGAAGTCTGTGATGGGTCTGCCAGCTTGCTTCGGTGAGGACAACGCCGCTGTCACCCACTTCCTCAACACCATCATGTATCGGAAGCCCAGCAGGTCCTCCCACCATGCTGACCCCAGCAGCAAGCACACAGTTAGCAGAGAGAGCAAGAGCCCCAAGGAGCTGCCCCATGAGCAGGAGACCAAGGCCATGAAAGACCCCTTGGAAAGTAACGGCAAGGTGAAGCCATCTACACCCAGCTCCTCTAAAGCATCCGCCAGTTCGTCTCCAGAGCACATGGCAAAAAGCGAAGGCACCCCAAAATATGTCCCCATGCACCCAGACTGCAAGGATCCTTCCAGGGACTGTCATCACTGTGGCAAGCAGTTTCCCAAACCCTTCAAACTCCAGCGGCACTTAGTGGTGCACAGTTTACAGAAGATTTACCTGTGCCACAAGTGTCCCATGTTCTACCAGGAGACCAAAGAGCTTCGAAACCACCTCAGCCAAGAGCATGGCATAGTGGAGGAGCAGGAGATCAAGCACACCACCCTGTACGCCTGTGAGCTCTGCGCAGACGTCATGCACGTTATCAAGAAGTCCTTCATCTGCAGCATGTGCAACTACACTTTCTCCAAGAAAGAGCAGTACGACCGGCACATGGAGAAGCACCTGGCAGGAAGCAACAAGACGTTCAAATTCAGAGGGGTCCTGAGGCCCGGCGTTGCCTCCAGGGAGGGCAGGGAGAAGGTGAAGGAGTACAACTCTCTCCGAGAGGCCATGCCACCGAGCAAGAAGAGGAAGGTTGCTCACCATGGCAGCTCACCAGTCCATTTGGACCACACTAGTGACCTTCAGCTGGTAGAGGCTGCAAGCCCCAGCCTGCAAGCTCCCACTGACTCCTTGCCTACAGCACCTGGTGACCTGGGGGCACCCGACCCCTCCATGAAAGCAGAAGACCTGGTGGGTGACTTCTCCGACCTGCTAGTGGAGATGGAGAAATCGCAGTTTGACACCCTGCCTCCACCACCCTGCCTCTCCCCAAGTTTACCACGGGCTGCGGCAAGCAGCCCGGAGCTCGGCCATATTGCTGCCCTGTCTATGGAGGAGCTGGAGAAAGGGGAGTTTGATGGGAAACCACTTGCTTTCTTGGACTCACCTGAGTTTACCATTGACCTTGCTGGGTCGGCTTGTAACCAGGCCATGGACCAAAAACTCTCCTCTCCACACCTGATCGAGAAACGTGGCTATGCTGATGCCCTCAAAAGAACAGGCATGGGCAACAAAGACAAATATATAGCAGACGTCCTGGAAAATCCCAGTGCAGCCACCGGCACTGTGGATGGGATCCCATTTCTCCAGCTTTCCAGGAAGGTCTTGGAGCTTCCTTCACCACAGGCAGAGGCTCCACCAGCCAAGGAGACCCACAGGTGGGGCAACCCCAGTGCCAGCGACGCCTCTTCTTGGGAGGGTACATCTAAGGCCACGTCTCCAGAAGCTGCCCATCACCCCCTGCCCCTGAAGGACAAGACAGAATTGCCCACGTTGAACCGGGCTGCCAAAGATTCAGGCCCGCAGAAGAAGACCACGGGTAGCCAGCCTGGCAGTGAGGTCGCTACCAGTAACCCTGGCAGCAGTGCTGACGAGGGTCAGCAACCCATCTTGGGGAGGGAGAAAGCCATGCCTGAGGCTAAGGACAGTAGCGTGAACGCTAAGGACCAAGGCAGCAACACAAGCAAATCCACTGGCCACCAGCCCAGAGGTGAGGCAGCAGCCGGCGATGGTGTGAGACATGGCCACGTGGAGCCGAGCAAAGCCACCAGCAAGCTTCATCCCAGGAGGAGGAAAGAGCACAAGTCTTTGAGCCACCGGAGCAGCTCTGGCTCCCGGGAGAACATGGAGGGAGATGGGAAAAAGAAAAAAGCCCGGACCTCATGCCCGGGGAGGAGTGAGAGCACCGGTGAGCTCAAACATGCCGGCTGGAGCAACGCCGAAGCTTCTGCTCTCTCCCCCGGGAGGAGGGAGACGCACTGCAACAAGCTGGCCCCCAAGCCCAAAACGGGCACCCAGCTGAAGAAGATGGTCCTGGACACTTACGACCAGAAGAAGGGGGAGCTCCGTCATGCCAACGGGGACGTGAAACGCAGGAAGGCCATTCTGGGGAAGAGCCTCCACCAAGTGTTGGCCAAGGGGACAACGCCGTCCCCACGCGGCTCCTTGCACAGCCC
>NW_010432532.1:0-2133 GCF_000710305.1 Buceros rhinoceros silvestris | reverse complement strand
GCTTGTATTGCCCTAGGAAAATACTAAAAAGTATAAATATTATATCAATATTATAGAGGTGTCCAATAACCAAAATAGCTAAATGAATTTAATTCAGCTGAGGCAATTCAACTGAGATTTCACCCTTTACCTACCTTGACCTTGAATAAATGGACTTGAACATTAAAAACATGGGTGGAACTAAAGCTTGAGCTGATGCCTCCTCTCTGAATTCTCAGTGGCAAAGTATAAAACCTGCTGTGCACGCAGAAAGTATTTTCTCTGCTCTTGAAATGGAATAACACTATGATCTGACATGTTTGGTTCACAGTTGTTTTGGTTAACGAGTGTTACAGGCTATAACCTGTTATTTGGGTTTCAACCAGTTAGTTGTCACCAGATGTTGGTTATTGAATAGGAAGAGGCAAAACTGTTGGTTATTGAATATGAAGAGGCAAAACTGACGGGAATATTCTAGTCTACTTTCACTACAGAGTTTAGACAACTGGAAGAGAGGCTTATTATTGAATTATTCCTTTGTCCTGCAGCAAGACTGAAGTCCGTGGTTCTTCTGGTGTGCTGATCACTGAATTCCAAACAGGATTTAATGAGTAAGCGGGAGCTGGTGTTGCTGATGGATTACTCTTGGGGATTTAAGGATGAATAAAGACATCAGATGGATCAGGACATCTTTTGGGGAGTAACGGGTTCCATGTGTTTCAACTAAATAGAAGGGTTTTCCTCTTGCCGTGATCATTTGTGGCTGGCCTTTCTCTGAGGGCCTGGCTTGGATATTCATGTTTCTGTTCTTGCTCTTGTTTCTGATGTCACTATCTGTACTTCAGCAGATAATTATATCAAAATCACAATCAGCCTGCTTCTCTGGGACTTTCAAGACTGAGGAACAACTTCTCTTCACCTATTGTCCCTTTCTGCACTGAGTGCCAGGCACCCTCATATATTCAGAGCTATATTCAGAGGCCTTGGTCTCCGGAAAGCCCTGACAGTGGGTTGCAGTTGCACAACCTCCAGAGCCTATTGCGTTTTGTCTCTTGGTATCCTTAATACTTTAAGCTGGCAATTAAAAAAGGAAGATTAGGGTTTAAGTCGGTCCTGCTGTTCTTATTTGTATTGGGAAGTGGCACACAGCTCCCCCCGCCTCCAGGTTAAGTTCTCAGCTCCCCAGTAACAGACCCTGCACCACTGGGCGATGGCGAAGGAGCGGTTTTCCCCTACTGTGCAGGTGGGGAACTCCGGATAAACGGGTGCAGCAGCTCACAGATACACGAGTGCTCAACTTGCATTCTTTTGGCTGAAATAAGTAGCCAACTTCTGCTGATTTTGGCCAATGGGACTTAAAGAAATCATGAATATCAACCATTGCACATCTGGGTGCTGGGTCCACATACCCTTAGTCCTCTCTGGCGTGGGATTATTCAGACTAGCTGTTGTTTTAAAGCCCTACAAATTACACTTAACACATATACTCAAGCCCTTCTTTGACCATTATCCTGATAGGATTCTGTGTTTAACCAGATCATTCTTTAATATATTTTACCCCTTCCATGACCAAGGCAGGAGGGGGCCACTTCAATTTCAAACGTAATAGTTTGAAATTTCAGGAAAAAAAATAGTTTGAAATAAATAGGTGGAAAATTCAGGAAAAACTGAGCTGCAAAAGCATGCTGCCAGACTTTATTTCTGTTTTGACATGGATCATGTCTGAAACTAACACACACAGGGATCGATCGTTCCTTTACAAGTGTGGTAAAGATAACTTTTTGTAAAAGAGAGGTTCTGCCTAACCATGTCCAGGATTGACCCCACAGGACTAGGAGTATGTATACTGGCTGCAGTATTACATTTATCATTTAATACCAACAATCATGTCCAAGGTCAGCGTTTAGTCACCTTCTGCTGAGGTGACCAATAAGGGATGAAGCTTGCTCCTTTTCCTCTTTTCTTCTCCAAAAGCTACCTCTTCACTTTTCCTATGCTTAGTAAGAGTTGCAATAAAAAAGAAATAATGGTGCTAAAATGACTTCATATGGTCAGGTTATATAATTTCCTCTCCCCTTTTCTGAAAGGCAAACAGGAAGAAGGGCACCTGGCCTTCCTAAGGACTTCTAAAACCACTTTTCTTATCTTCCTTTT
>NW_010432531.1:31652-34001 GCF_000710305.1 Buceros rhinoceros silvestris | reverse complement strand
TGAGGACTGCAGAGATGTGGATGAGAATGAAGGAAAGGAAGGGCTGAGAAGCTTTTAAGCAAAGGAGTTTGGGGGCTGGAGAGGTGAGAAAGGGATGAGGAGCTCTAGGGTGAGGGAGAAGTGAGGCTGCAGAGAGGGGAAAGGGATGAGAAGTGAGGTGAGCCATGGGGCTGCAGAGGTGGAAGTTGGGAAGGGTTGAGCTGTATGGTGAGGGATTGAGCCAGTGGGGTTGTGGAGGCTGGGAATGGATGGTAGGATGAGTAAGGTGGGGTTGGGGAGGCTTGGGGTGTCTGGGACAGTGAGTCCTGATGAGGTGAAGATGGGATGAGAAAGAGGAGTGCTCCTCTGGGATTATGTTGGGTGGTAAGTATCCTGGAAGAGGACTTAACAGAGGAACCAAAGTTGGAAATGAGTGTAGCTTTTCAGATTTGAACTTTGCTGGTCTGCTATTTGAATAATTCCACACTCAGTCTGTAACCTGAGCTCAATGCTTTATCATAAGAGTTGAGTCTCACCTCACCTAGTCTGATATGGTGGGAGAAATGGCTTATGGGGAAGAAATGACTTATCACCTAACTCTTAAGCCTCCGAGAAAGCTGCAGGTTTCCTTAAGATCATGTTATCAGTGATTCGTAACTCTAAAATGCCCCAATTTAGCACCTCTAGCAGGTGCAGAAACTGACCTGGAAAAATACTCTCCCTGTGGGACAGTTTCCCACTGCAGTGACTGGCCTCCGGTATTCTCCATGCACAGAGGAAGAAAGGAGGGAAGGAAAAGATCTAGCCAAGGCTCTGACTTGGCACTGGGTGCAGTGAGCGAATCGGAGTTGCCAGAGCTTGGCTAATTTAGCCGATTACAAATGGGAACAGATAGGAAAGATATTGGGGGATGCTGAATGCTGGACGGGAGGTGATTTCTCCCTCAGGAGTCCGCAAGAAGTGGACCTGCAGAGGTGGGCAGCACTGAGTGTGGAGCACAGGCAGAGAACTGCAGCGTTGTGAGAAGGAATGGCGCTGTTACAGTGTGTATCCTTAGTGCTCCGTAAAAACTGCTCCACCGTGATCTGTGTCACCTCTCCCTGCCTTGATCAGACAGGACTACTAAAATATTTGATGAAATACAGCTTAAGCAGGCACTTGAGCTCAAAGAAAGAGCTGGTGAATGCTCTGTTTCCCCTCTAGAAGTCAGGCTTTTTCGTAAATACCTGGCAGAAGTGGTTGCTGAGGGCATTGCACTGACAGAGCTTGTGTATGCCCCCTTCCCCTCACAGCGTTACAAAAGACAAGGTCTTCCTTGTTTGGTTTGTTTTAATGATTATGAATGAAATGTTCAATAGGCCTAATTTTTCCCCTTCCCAAATAAGGAGGGGGACTTCAGACAGTAGATTAAGGTGTGTAGTTGACGCTCGGGCTATAAATGCTTCCAGAAGTAATTTTTACTGTAAGTTTGAAAAGCTGACACTAACTTAAGCTCCTAAACCTGCATCCAAAACCATCTCTCGGATCCTGTCTGTCAAAGGAGGTAGCAGCTGCTGTCTTGGAAGCGAGAGCTTCATTCCTGTATTAATGAGATTAAATTGTGTATTTAAGGGTGTTTTCATGACAAAACAACCATTTCCATGATGTAATGGACGGGATCAGTGGAACAGCTTCTATTTTAGTGAGCTGTTTGTAATAGCAGAGGCCAGCTTACTCTGAGCGAGTAAATGATAGCAGTTCTCGCACTCAATTATGTATGACTGAGGCATCTTCAGCAAAATTGAAAACGTATGGTTCTATAGATAACCCTCTTGCGTAACACCCGTTAACTCCTGCTGGAACCTGCTGCTCTCTGGGAGTTTGCTGAGAAAGGAATGAGCAGTATCTGCTGACATGGTCTTGTTTGGATGCTATGGGGGCTGCTGGCAATCAAAAGCACTCCTCTCCCTCCAAGCAGAGATGTGTCTTCACATTCAGCCTGTTTTAAATACACCTGTACTGTGCTGCCGTAAGGGGACAAGGGAGGATGTCTTCTGCAGGAGGTATGCCTTATTAGTAATGAGAAAGCAGTTAGACTGACATAGCCAGTAAATTTGCTGCTCCTTCTGAGTCATGTTACAACGAAATTCGTGAAGTGCAGCTTCGTTCATGTGCCTTTTCAGTGGGGCGACACAAGTGGAATATTTACATGGCTTCCAGTGAAGCAGGTGTGACTCCACCTGAAACACTACATGTGCTTGTATGGCTAAGTACACATGGCCTTGATTTTTTTTCCCTATTACAGCAAAGGCGTAGCTCATTTGAGGAGCTTTCTGAAGCAACTGCCTCTATTCTGCCTTGTGGAAGTACAGGCTCTGAGGAGCTTAGGGA
>NW_010432531.1:27256-31563 GCF_000710305.1 Buceros rhinoceros silvestris | reverse complement strand
AGGGAAAGAAGGCTGGATCTGGACCTACCTCCAGGCTGTGACCTCAGATGTTAATGACCTTTAAACTCACTCCAGTTCCTTTACATGGTAGCACTTGATCTTGTCTAGCTTAATGTGCAGACTCTGCCTGTGATGTCCTGTGGTCATTCCTAGCTGAGCACCTCATGACTTCGAGTTTCCATTCCTAGAGTAGGCAGACACTTTCACACATAATGTGGGCACCTCTACTCATGTGTTGGGCAAAACCAGTGAAAGCCTCTCACATCACCCAGTGCAAGAAGCTGCAGCTGGCAGCTCTTTTTGAAGGAAGAGTCTGTACCTCTGTTTCTCCTAACAGTGGAAGCCACCCTAAAATACTTGCATCAAATGATCAAGCAGTGTGTGTTGAGCAGTGGTGCATGCGCAGTGGTGTCATGCCTGAGATAAACACAAGCTTCACTTGCGCTCCAAACTGACTTTACTGTGGTGGTTGGTGTAAAAGCAGGCAGAACAGAGGCGAAGCTACATGGGTTGAAATGGGGATTTCCAGCTGATCTGCCAGGAGAGCCACTGTAGAAGCAAGGAGGCTGTCACATGATGGAGGGGGAAGCTCTAGCAGCTCTCAGAGTGACTGGTGACATGAAGAACTCATTGTGCTGCATTTTAGTTTTGCAAGAGCCAGTCCCATGACATTTACCTGTAGTAGTTGCAAGATCCCAGACTGTGACCTATTCCAGCTTCTGTCCATTGAAGAACGCTTAACCAATTTGGTAACTAGGCTGTTAGAGCTCCTGGTCTTTCAACTTGCAGCATGCTGTCAGCCTTGCTGAACAGCTTCCATTCAACGGTGTGGTTAACGCAGGGAATAGAGTGCAATGATGTCACATAGCTTGATGTAACAGTGCTAAACTGATGACCGTTTGAAGTGACTCCTTTCCTAGGCAGGAGTAATGCTCTGCTTAGCAACTGCTGTAATGCATCCAGTGAGGTTTCTAGCAGAGCTGGGTGTTTAAGTTGCCATACAGAAGCAGAAAACGCAAATAATTCTGGCAAACTCACTTGCCAGAAAGTTGAAGCAGAATGCCTGCTGTCAGGATGAGTGACACTGTGAGTGTAGCTTGACTGATTGCTGATGTTTCTGTTACTCACCTCCCAGATGGGAGAAGATGGATAGCCCAGAAGCCAAGCCTGGAAGCAGACACAGTTAAACTACAGAGCTCTGTGCTGTGAACTAAAGACTTCACATGCTTTGGGTAAGCTGCTGCTGGTCAGGTGACTGTTTTACGGTCAGCTGCTTATCAGTTACCCACACATCTCACATTTGGGTCCCAGCCCTACTTGGAGTAACCACCCAGAATGTCCACTGGTGAAGGATATTATGACCTCCAGCCAGGACTGTGAGCGTCTTTTGAATCCAAGCACTGAATAATTATTGTTATCCTGAATAAACTGGTTATTCTGTTATGCTTCTGTATCACAGTTCACTCCTCCAAGAGGAATAAGATACTCTGCATGAGAAAGAGCTGACTTCATACTATTAAATCTAGACCTCTGATAGAGTTGCCAGAGACTGAATTGGCCTCAAGTTAAAAGCTGAACTTTAGGCATCTCAGCAATGGGTTTGGAGCACTGCAGTGTCTGAGTCACTGAGTGGTTTGTGTGCTGTGAACTGCCATCTGAGGGAGACTGGCACACAGTAGCACAGCAAAAGCCCCTTAGTGCTGGTATTTCCACCAAGTGCTGTAAAGTCATTGAGACTGCAGCTGGAACACTGTGTTACAACAGCTCGGGAGACGCAGCCAGGTTTGCTCATCTAAACTTGCTCGTGGCCAGTGGCTCTGGCAAGCATCAGGACACAAGGCTTTCGCTGGGTGGTGATTTGCTTTGGCTTACAAGCTGCTTTTTGACCTTGGTTTGGCTCTTGCTGTCATGCAGTCTGCTTGAATGTGAATCTCAGTATACAGGTGATGAGAAGTTGGCCTCTTGAGCATGGACAACTAGTAAAATTCTTAAACCCCAGTTAGAGCTGGGTAAGACTGCTCTCCAGCACTCCTGTCCATGAAGGATATAGGCTATTAAACTAGTCCCTGTAGCTTTAGGACTCCTGGCTGGTGTGACGCTTTAGGTTTGACTAGCAGTCTCTCTTGCTGTGTTATAGGAAGACTGACTAATCTGGAAGCCTGAGGTGCTCTGGAGAGGACCGAGACCTGCTTTCCTTGCAAGACTGAAACTGTCAGTAACTCCTACTTGTGTAGTAAGGCATAAAAGGTAGGAGGTAGATAAAACTCACCCCTAAGGAATAGATGGAAGGTACTTTTAAAAATCCTGATGTGTAAGCAGCAGCAGGGAAGCATTACTGCCTTGTTTTGCTAAGCTATATCTGAGGTGGATTTTATCAAAATTCTGGGGAGAGCAGAACTGGTACTTTTAGAGCACTGCGTTTCCTCATCTTGTTTTAAGTGAGAGCTCTAATGTTTTTGTAACTGAAATTGAAACCAGTGTTATGCTGACCCTGCATATTTTCTATCCTCTGCTGGCTGGCCTGGACTACTTCTGCATGCAGCATAGCTCATTTATTTTGGAGACTTGAAAACAAGCCATTATCACCCTTCAGTGCCAGATAAATAAATGACCTAAGTGGGGGCTGAACCCAAAGCACTCTTTTACAAAAGCAGAACTGCATGTCACACTTATCTTTTTCATTCTGACCTTGAGTATAGAGTCAGTCTTCCTGGCCCCCATCCAGACACCAGAGGCTCAACCCAACAAATGATGACTACAGAACAGTCAGATTTGTGTGCCACTTAATTTCCTATCACCACTTAGATGCGGCAAACAGTCTTCCAGAACATACTCGATCCGAGTGCTGTTTAACCGACAACTAACTTAGCAATCACACAGGAGTACAGATAGGAAGAGCTGGAATCCACTGTTAAAATAGTCTCGATGCTGGATCTTCGCTTCCAGGTAACAGGAGCTTCAGGGTTGTTTAGGTTTTTTTGTGGGAGGGAGAAGGCACACATGCAGGGTAAAAATACTCCTCCCATTTTATGAGGGGAATATCTGAGCAAGTACACTGGCCTGTGCAGTCTGCTCTGGGTACTCCCAGAGGAGTGGTTTGACAGTCTGAACTATTGCTCCTTGGAGTGGTGTGGCTGGCCAGCTAAGTCCCAAGAGCTCAAAAAATAACCCAAACCAAATGCACAGCTTGCTTTAACACTAGCACATGTCCTGTTTGCTGGCTGAAATGTGTCTGGGGGAATCGGCTCATAATGCAGGTTTATTCTTGTTCTTTTTCTTGGCTCTTGCTCTGCTCTAGATTTCAGTGCAGAGAGGTAAAAGGCTTGCAGTTCTCAGTGCCGGAGTTCCCCTGATTGTTTCCAGTGTTGTAGCACTTCTGTGGCTCTGGCTGCCACTCACGTTGGTTCTCACAGCTTAAAAGTGAAACGATTTAGCTCCTTCAGTGGGCTGAAATGGGGAGTGACTTGACAGTTATCTGTACCCTTCATGTTCCCACAGTTATCGCTAGCCTTATAGTTGGAGCTTTTTCTGCTGCTTCGCTTTCTAGTTGCCTTCCAATTCATTGTCTTGCAGATATAGTTTGTTCAAAACTCAACATGCAGCGGCTCAGTAGCAGATTCTCACTTTACTGGAGAAACCCCTGAACCAGATAAGATGTGTCCTCTTCCAGATGGCCGCTCTGGGATAGTTTGCGTGACAGTTCAGGATGCTGTTTGAAAATAAGCCTTTTGACCCTGTAGCCCTAGTGTAGATCTCTAATCTTCTTTGTATGCACGTGAGCTGGACTGGAATGCTAGATAAAAGTATAGCTACCACAGCCTTTCAGCTGTGTGGTAGTCCCCAGATAAGCTGTATGTGAGCAGGTTGGAGTTCCCATCCAGTGAATTTCGTGCTAGCATCTTCCATAGCTGCCTATTCAGCTAGTGGGCTTGATGTTCAATTGTTAGTAATTCTTTAGTGGTGAGGAGTAGGTCCTTCCGACCCAAAGCATTCCGTGATTCTGTGAATATCACTTTGCCTGATGTGTCTCAGGGACATTCAGTATAAACTTGACTCTATTCCTCGGACAGATTTTTTTGCATATTCCTGCCTCTGCACAAGTCACTTCATGGAAAGCTGCGCTTACACAAAAAACTCACCAGAAAACCCCACCAGTGCTCAATAACTGCAAACTAGTAAACATCCATGTTCATCAGACTACAAACTTCCAGTTCATTCCAGCAGCCCAACACTGCACAGTATTTCCCTGAGCTGCACTTAATAGCTTTCTCTTCCTCATTAACTGTGCTCCTAAATTAACACTCTTT
>NW_010432531.1:22047-27183 GCF_000710305.1 Buceros rhinoceros silvestris | reverse complement strand
TCTTTCCAAGAGATCAGTTCCAGTTCTGTGTTAAGGCTGGTTACTGAATAACTGATGTAATTAATGCCTAAATTTATCACTGGTACAATAATAGCTGTACTGTTCTCTTAACTTAAGCCTCTTTCAGAAGCTTTTGGTCAACAGACTCACTGCTGGCTCTGAGTAGTCCGTGTAGGTATTTCTAAATACCTCACTCGCAGGATCCTTCAATGAACTTAACAAATTTGCCTCGATTGTGGATCACAACCTCGTTCTGCCTACTTGAAGTTCGGTAACTGGTGGGTGCCTGATGGCCTTCATGCATCTTTGAAGCTTTAGGGGCTTTGCTGCTGACAAAGCCACAGGCTGGTAAGTGGCCTATGGTCAAATTTCCCTACTAGAGAAAGCTTTCAGTCCCTACATAGTAATCACTGTATTAAGGCTGAATATATACAGCATAGCTTACAAAAGACAAATTCTGTAAGTAGGGGATAAGACTTAAGCATTATGTGCAGAAATTGCTGCAGTCCAAATGATCTGGAGATCTTGGCTCGAGGAAATGGGATGAGAAAGCTGCTGCGGTTCTGTAAATTTTCAGTAAAATTGCTTTGTACTTTAAATCTAAACTAGAGAGGTGTTCTAGGGGAGGTCTTGTTAATAGTTCCCCACGCTTTAATACTAAGGGTGTGTTGTCTGATGGGGTAGAGTTAATGTGTTTAAATACTGCAGTTCTGTGTTTATAACATCTACCATGCAATATCCATCTTATCCAATCTATCAATTAATGTGGTCAGGGTGGAAGTGCTGTGTGAATGATGTGACACTTTGTTTATCTTTGGTAGCAGCATTCAGTTCATTAATACTGCATCTACCTTGGAAAATGAGGAAACGGCAAAACCTGCCAGTAACAAATATTAAATAAAAATGGGTTCCTTATTTTTGCTTCAGTGGCTGTCCAGCATTCTCTGTAATTCTTACCTGGAGTGATTATGCTAGTGCCATTATAAAGCTTCATTTTCTTGCTCACTGTTGATGCAGGGGTTAAATTATTTCCTTTTTAATTGTCTGGGTAGCAGTGACATCTTTTCAGATAACAAAAATACTGGCCAATTCTTGGCTTGCACTGAAGAAATTTTTAAAATAGTGGGCTAGACTGAGAGCAACCAGGAAGCCAAGGCTGGAAGCTTTTAGGCTCTGTCGTATCTGATAAAGCAAGAGTCCAGAACTTCACTAATTGTCAGCCTCACTGCTCCAACTGTAACTGAGTTCTTTGGGAGCAGCTAAGACTAAAGCTACACCAGTCTGTCTTTTTGCATCTGAAAGGGTTTAGGCCTGTGACAAGGCTGTCTGGGAATCTTCTCTTCTCAGCAGGTAGGGGCATGGTTTCACTGGTGGTGTACATGGGAAGGATGTATCCCCAGTGAGAGACAAGTGTCACTGCTCGTGGTCTACTGGGATTTGGTGTATGGCTTTGGTGTGTAACTGCCGGCACTTCTGAAATCCGCTTAGTAACAGCAAACGGTAGGCACGCCTGCTCCTGCTGGTAGGAAGTGTTCAGTAGAAAGCGTGTGAGAAGGCCCATGTGTTCACTTTATTTTTGTGCAGTGAAGCAGCCTGCGATCGGGTCACTTGATCCTACCCAGGTGGCTGGCTCTGTAACCCCATGTCTGTCCTAACGTAAACTGGAGTCTGTTTTGATTGTGGGGGAATTAACATGTCATCCCCAACCTGGGAAACCTGTGTCTGTGCTGACTTCAGCTCCACGTGCTGAAGGCTGGTAGCGCTTTGTTTGCAGAGTTCTGCACTCCATCAGAGTGAAGGTTTAAGCCTGCTTGAAGCTAATTTTTATGGGACAAGTATTCTTTCATCAGGGAACATCCCGTATATAGTTGCATGTTTTATATTAATCATGTTCCTCCAGACATCTCCAGTGTGATGAACGGTGAGCACAGGCATAGTACATCCTCAAAGGTGAGCTGAGAGTTTTTGTAGCCAAAACTTTTTTGAGTTATCTGCAGTCAATGCAAACTGCAGCGTGTATAACTAGGAAGAGCTTTATAGACAGCACATGAATTCTTTACCTGTGGGATTTATTCTTTCCTAGTGAATAATTTATCCCCTAACTCTTTATCCCGGTTAAGTTCTCTTAAACTCACTGCCGCTTGATTGAAAACCAGAACACAGGCTAAGGGCAGTAATGTCACATCATGGCTGTCCTAATGTGGAATTGCAACTTAGACATTTAGTATCTTTTGGCTTAAAAATAAAGGTTTAAAACAAAATGGAAATGACCTTCTGAACTATGTCTGCGATACCGTATGGTGATCTGTATGTCTCCAGAGAAGTTCATGGGTCAAAACTCTGCCTTTTTTTAGAAATATTTTTATAGAGGAAATGTGTTGAACTCAAATGTGCTACTGAAAGAACAGAAACTTAAAGCTGTTACAGGATAATAAACACATCTCACTTAAATGAGATAACAGGGTTGTGCTGCCCCTGTCTTGATAGCAAATTTTGGCTGCTACACAAAGCATTAAAAAGTTCAAGTCTACTTAGGCTCTTAAAACACAAAACATTTTAGTATATGTTATGCTTAACTGCACATTGCTGTAATCAAATCTTACTCCTCCCCAAAACCTGGCAGGTGATTGTTCAAACAGTAAACACGTTGGCTCATTGCATGAACTGCTACTGTAACTGGAAAAGTGAAGTGACTAAGCACAGTGTTCTGGGTAAAGCGGCTAAAATACAATACAGCCCAGAAGGGCAAGCCATGCTTGTCACTAAAAAGCTTCAACAGCCGTGAAATTTTTCACCCTATGGGACTTCCTCTCTCTGACAAGTGACTAAAATGTAAAATGTCAAATAATGCCATGTGCTGATGAGTAACTTGCATCAACTTTAAGATCTTTGTTAGACTAATACTAAATGTACTTTCTTGTTCACAGGGTACAAGAACCCAATAGTTTTCTTCCTCAGCTTCCCGTGTTGGTGCTGAAGGCACAACTGCACATGTAGCGCACATAAATGTGCATTTCTGGAACTTGGTAGCTAGGCAATTGTTGAAGATGCAAGAATTGAGCAATCTCCGCGTGTAGAGCCATGAGAAACTTATAAATGTGGCAAGAAAGGAGCGAAGCTGCTTTTTGTGTCTCTTGCGATGGCTAATAACACCTCTGTTACTGACAGCACGTAGAGGATACGCCATAATCCTACCTGTTAGAGCTTGGGCCAATCCTTACGTCTCTGGACAGGTCACTTCATGTTGTTCTTTAAACAGCTTTTGTTTCAGACCTACTGTCAAGCCTTTTTTTAACTAAGTAGAATAATCTCCTGCCCTTGAGTCTTGCAGGCATGTCTTCTGGCTCTTGCCTGTTGTTTCCTCCTCCCAGCTTTTTCTAGCTGGCTCAATCTGTTTACATACAGCATGCTTTGCTCGCTGGAGTGTTTGGGTTGAATGTGGTTGTGTGTGATGAGGCATCATTAGTCATGTGAGGTGATTCTCACCTCTAGTAACACTAGGGCAAAAGTAAGACCATCTGCTTTCAACAGGGTACTGACTCAGGTTCTGCTTTTCTGCTGTAATCCACAGGTCTTCCTGAAAAAACGTACAGTCCCTTCTCCAGTGAACCTGCCAGCAGGGGTGGCTTTCAATAAACATTCACTTGGGTTTTGTTTTTATTTCAGACTGTGCTTTGCAGTCCTTACAGATCTCTGTTCAGTGAACCTGCTTTCCGTGCACGAGCTGAAGATACTTCTGGATCAATGCTAAAAAGCTCCTGAACCCCTACTCAGAAATACTATTTTGAAATAAGTTAGTTGTGGAAGCTGTCATGTTCTCTAAATCCGTGTGAGTGTCCTACCCACTGCTGTGGTGGTTTCACTTAAGGTTTCCAGAGCCTTAATATAGGTGTGCATGGCTTATTAGTAAGATCTGAGGAATCCTACAAAACTGCTAATTATTTAAAACCTTCCTGTGTTGCAGAGAGCGAGATTTCCTGGAAGCCTACTTGAGTGACCAAATTCAGGCAATTCTAGTTGTGTAGAATTGATTCTAAAAGTCTCTAATTGAAATCAGAGGAGGCCTGTAACAAGCCATCCAATATGCCAGAGTGCTTCAACAGACTTTTTAGAGATGGTAGGCAAAATTAATGTCACTACATCTCACCTGGATAATTCTGCCAGTTGCTCAAGGCCTCATTCACTTGATATTTTTGGTTTGCCTGCCCTTAAGAGCCATGTACTTTAAGCAGGTGTAATACTTCAAATGCTTAGGACTAATGTGAACATCACTATATCAAGTAACAACTTTATCTGCTCTTTGAGGAGGTAAAGTTGTTCCTTAACCTGAATGACAAGTCTGTGCCTTGCCTATAAAGGCCTTGCAAACACTGAGGGAACCAGCCCAAAGCTGTGAAATAATTGAGGGGGCAAATGTGCCATCCCTTATCAAGTCCATGTGTGACAAATGGATTCAGCTAGTTCTGCTGTTGGAGAAAGGAATCCTCTAAGTGTTAATTATCTTCATGGGAACTGGGTTGCAAGCCAAGCCACTATCTTGTACCAGAATAAACTGATAAGGGTATTCTGTTAAAAGTAGACCAGCTTTTCAAAGAAATAGTCTGGAGGCTTGAAACTCTTGAAAAGATGAGAGTGGATAATATGCCGTATTCAAGCACTTGACTTGGTTTTGCAACTTCAGCTCATCCCTTTGGAATTTGGATGGTCTGCCTGTTTTCCCCATGGATGTAAGCCTGTGATTTCCTCTGTACCTCAGAAATAAAGCATGCCTTTGAGTTCAGCTAGTCAAAACCGCCTAAAAGCTTCAAGCAGGTGTATGTGTGTGCACATCATACTTCATCTGAGCTCTGTGTGTGATGGGTGATGTGTTCAGGTTGCTGCTGTGGGCAGTTATCTCCTGGAAGTTGTTATCTCCTGGAAGAGAGTTGTTATCTCCTGGAAGATAAGCATCAAGTTAGTTTTGAAAACGAAGAAATGCAGTATATTACAACAAGTAGAAGCCACCAGGAATTGATCAAAGAGCTGGAAATGTAATGTGGAATACTGCAAGGTTTCCAGAGGAGCATTGAGAAGACTCTGCATCCATTACACTTTTAAGATGAGAGAGCAGAAAACAATGAAAGCTTGAAAAGCTGA
>NW_010432531.1:17529-21868 GCF_000710305.1 Buceros rhinoceros silvestris | reverse complement strand
GAAGATTAAACCAGAGCAAAGAGCAGAGGCTAAAAATCCTGTACCAGTATTTCTTCTACCATACAAGCAGGGCAGCAGAGGTGAATCCCGGCGGTGCAACCACAGACTCTAAGAAGCATAATAAAGGTGTGTGGCTGACAGAAGAGGGATGAATGGAGAGCTATTTAACTCTCTTTAGGAAGCCCATGCTGTTGCTGTGTGTTACTCCAGAAGGGTCCAGTGGTTTTGAGAAGGCCTTTGTCAAATGGTTGAGAAGCGTCAGCAGTAGTATCAGTGCATCAAAGGCACAGCATTCATTGCTCAGCTCTCATTTGTTCACTTCTACCTCTGATACCTTCTGTGACTAGCTAACAGCCCCTGAGATAGGAGGTCCCTGAGTGTTAGGTGCGTGTCAGACTAATTTTAAAGTCTTCTCAGAGCAAGACACTGCTGTTCCTGTTTATCTTTCAAATCAACACTCAAGAGATTTTGCTTACCATGCTCCAAGATGTAGTTGGTATTAAATATAAAGGAGATACTTAAAGGTCTCTTCCAACCTGATGATTCTATGATTAACTTGACCAGGTCTGGGGTCCTGAATTCAAGTTGTGGATGTTAGTTGAAGTATACTTACAGACTAGGGAGTCACTTTTATTTTCCTTCCTCTGCAGATGAAGCCATCTTCTAACCGCATGTGGGTTTTCTGGTGTCCCTTTAAACAGTAAAGGCACAGAAAACACCTATTGTCAGGTGTTCAGTTTTCTACTTCTTCCCCTATCTCCCAGCTGAGTTTCCCACTTGGCTTGAGACTTCAGGCTCTATCCATGGTAAAAGAATGAGAAAAACTGTTGTTTGTTTTTTTTAACTCTAGCAAATGTACTTCTGGGTTGACAATCTGATGCCTCTCCGATGAGATTACCTGCCAGCTCAGCTGTTGCACTGCAGTACTGTGCTATTCTGTGTGCGGAAATTCTGGCGTTCCCCTCATTGTGCTGCTCTTCTCATGATGCTTTCAGTGTCTGCAAGTATTAAACCAGCTTTACCTACCTACAGATATACCTGTAGGTGATACTATCTGACCACAAACTCATCTGCTTTGGAGAAAATGCTCTGGAAAGGTGCTCGAGCTGCTGTGCAATTAGCTGTGCATAAAGAACCAACCACTAGATTAGCTTTGTTTTCTAAACGGTCACGTTTGTATAGGCTGAACTTCTCACTGCCCTGTTCTTTATCCCAGCAACCCTTCATCTAGAAAGTGACTCAAGTGCAATCACCGAGTCTTACAACTACATACTATGTTAATGTTGCCTCTGATTTGTTGACTTTTCATGCAAAAAAACTCTCCTCCTATTAGAAAAAGCCCACTTAGGCCAGTAGAAACTATTGCAACAGTATTTTGTCCTTAAGGACCTAATAAAATCTGCTTTAGCCTGTGTAATACTGATTCACTGAGAATGTTACAGGAATTAAAGGCTGCATATCTGATATAAACTCCACCAGAAAATGCTTATGAGATACTAGATGCTTTTCAAACAGCATTTTCTAGTTCAGAGCTAGTTCAGCTAGTTAACTATAGGTTAGCATCTCTATGGCCTGCTTGTGGTAGCCCTGGCTGGCTTGTAACAAATAGTTATAGTGCAGCTGATTAAATCATTATGCCTGTTCCTCTTAACCGCGCTGCCCCTGGAAAACTTCTCTGGGGATTTAAGCGGCACAAGATTTGTGTTCGAGATCATACGGTAATGCTTACATTTGTGTGGATGAGATCTGCCACCATCTCACAGGGTGGCTGTGTCCCTAAAGGATTCCTTAGGTCATATGTCAAACTTCCCTTGAAGGACAGGAGCTCTATGTTCTGCAGCAAGCATACAGAACAAGTAGTTGGAGTGACAGAATGTGATCAAATTGTCTGGATGTGACAAGCCTAAACCCAGACTGTGAGGTGTGTTTACTTTCACTCTCACCTGCCTGTCAGCTGCAAGAACTGCTGGAGAGACGGCACTGATAGGACAGTAGACTGTGAAAGCGCTTCACCTTTGGTACAGAACTGCAGCGAGTCTCAGCCTGTGGCCGTCCAGATGTGTGCTGTTAAAGTGCCAGGGGTGCTGGAGCTTGTGCATCCTGTAAGAGGAGAGTGGCTGACAGGCATTCCCAAATTAGGTAAAAATGCCAATTTCTGACAAGGCTGTGCCAAATGTTTCATAGTTGTACAAAGTCACAAATGGAAGAGGTCTAAGTATTTCCTTGCTTGCAGGTCTTTATGTATCAAGTCCAAATGCCAGGCACTTGTAGCCTCTTATTATTGTAGCATGCGTGTCAGTAAACATCTTATCCTGCCAGTTGTAACAGGCTTACAGCCTGGCAGAACACATTACTGAAATAGCATTTGTTCACAGGCCAAAATCAAAATATGTCCTGATCAAGCTGCTCTTCAGTGTGGCCACCAGCCTTCTGCAGGGCTGCTTATAAACCACCTGTCTAAATGGCATTACTCAGCTAAAATTGTCTAAACGGGTGGTTTGTAAATACACCCTATTGGCAAAGGGGTGTCTGTTTACCTGCATTTCTCTCTCCTAGGAGGTGTAACTCTTCAGTGGTGTGTTTCACCTACTTAGTGCTGTTTGTGGAAGTTCTCGCTGTGGGTGCTGTAGGTATGGTCTGAAGTCAGTGGGGTGATGCAACCCCTCTAAGCACTGTCTTGTTTATTATTATTATTATTCAGCCACAGTATTGGCTGAACAGTATTGGTATTCTCAAGATTTCTTGATTATTGGTGTTAAGAGAGGTTTCTTAATTGCGGTTCTTTATCTTACACCTTGCTTAGAATACGCAGTCTGTGCATTGCTGCTAGGTCACTTCAAACGCTTATGTAAATAATTGAGAAACTAAATCAAATAGCTATAGTTCCTGGCAGCGAACATAAACGTGTCTGTCGTGCTGGTATTTGGGACAGGCTGAAAAACAGGAGCAAGGATCTACTCAAGTGCTCCAGCTATACTTTTTATGGAATATACTTTCTCAATGCTTGGTTGGAATCACTTGTGCTTCAAAAGGGAGGCACTGACGATGTTTACCAACAGTGCTGCACCACAGCACTGCGGCTCCTCTGTTAGCACCAACCAATATCATGCAGGTCTGAGGTGGTGTGGCTGAGGAGCAGTTATTTTACTGCATCCTTTGCAGCAGTTGCTTTAGGAGGAGGCGGCAGGTCTTCTTGGATGCTAGGGAGAAAGTAAGGAAGAAATAAACTTATCTCTAAACACCTTTATTCCTTTTTTTTTTGCCAAGACTATAGTGGTCAGCTCCATTTAACACAGCATTGGAGGTGTTAGTGTTTTTATTTGACCCAGCCGAAGGGAAGCTATGCAAAGCTGCAGTGGGGAACAGGCAGAAGGGAAGGGATCTCTCCTTTACGTTGACAAGAGACAGTTTCTATCAGTCATGCTGACTCAGCGTGGGCTCAAACCGCAGGTTAAGCTGTAAACGGTTGCCCGATACCAAGTGATCACAGTGACAGTGTACCAGTTTGATCTGCGAGTCCTCTCACAGAAGGCAAAATGGGAATATTTAGTGCAAGATGATATAACCAGTTATATATAGTTGTTGACAAACCCTTCAGAGAATCTGAAATGTGAGATACCCTCTTCTGTGTTTTGGTTTTTCTCTGAGGGAGTAATTATTTCCTCAGAGTTAGTAAAATCTGGCCAAATCCAAACTTCTTCATCTTTGTTGGAGGGTGAACAAAATGCTATGGATGCTTTTAAAAGCCTCCTTTAACAGAGGCTTCTGAGATTGAGTGACGATAATGCGTTTAGGGACTGGTAATTGGAGATAATTCCAGTGAATTAGACTTTGCAGACGTTAATGATATGCTAGAGGAAGTTGGCTTATGAAGATCCAGGCTGGGCTCTTTTTTTTTGGTCTTGATCTATTGGATAGCTTCTGTAATTGTCTAATACATATTCTGGCAGTATTTGGGTTTCTTAAGCACTTCCAGCGTGAAGACACCAGCCTGTGAATTTTCAGAGCAGTGGATATGATTAGTTCAGATGCCAGTACGTGACAATAAAGTGTTGTGCTCCTCATCGTAGGTACAGTTACACCTGCAAGGAATATCTAACTTTGCACGTACAAAGTAATCAGTCCTGGCTAGACTATTTCTTGTGGACAAATATTTGTGCAAAACACTGGTCTCAACCTATTACATTGCTCACTCTGGAAAGTAATTTGCACGCAGTTGCACCGGTCTACTTCACTTCCCGCAATCAGGAGGACAGCCTTGGTGACAGAACTTGTGAAAATGCTAGTGGCAACGATGTCCTGATGGTTAGGATTATTCTTGCAGCACCGGCCCCACTGG
>NW_010432531.1:16217-17390 GCF_000710305.1 Buceros rhinoceros silvestris | reverse complement strand
CAGGAAGGTGAGATTGTTCCGGTTAACCCGCTTGGTAATGTATTAAGATGTTCCTCTGTGATAGCTTTAATTTTGTTTTCCTCTGTTGTCCTACCTCCTTGAGACAGAAGGAATGAATCAGTTTAATTCTGATGGGAGATAACTTGTGTTCAACATGGTTTAAAAACCTGAGGATTTTTCAGTAGGCCCTGTCTGAACTGGCCATACTTGAGTCGTGCCGGACTGAAGTTTGGCCGTGCCTCTGACCAAATCAGTGAATTTTCTTAGTAAAAGTTACTTGCAGCAGTGTCAGACCATAATGGCCTATTTGCGTGCTGGCCCGAGTGATCTCCATCCCATGCGGTTTTGAGTTGTCCTTGCTTATGTGGTGCCTGGGTTGTTTTCCAGTTCTGAAAGTACTTAGCTGTTAGTGCTTCCTATCTCACCCTTAACTAATTTTGGGGGTAGAACCTGCTAATTGGAGACTCAGCTGTCACAAATAAGGCATGTCTGTGTCTTTGCTGTACGGTGAAGCTGCTTGTTAGAGCCTCTTAACAGCCAGGACCAGTGATGCTGGTATGTTTTCTGCTAGGAGAGCTGCTCTGTTGCTCTTTATGCCCATACCACCTTACCTGTTTAATGCATCTGTATTAATAAACATGAGGGTCGTGGGAGCATATACAAAGTCTTTTACCTAGCAACAAAACAAAATAAGTGTAATGAGATAATGCTACCTCTCCAGTTTAAGAAAACAAAGCATTTCCGACTAAACCAGCAGCAGTGGTGATTTAGCAATACAAAGAATGATGAAATAGTGCTGTCTTACTGTGATGTTCTCCCCGATGTCATGAGGACCTTCATCCCTCCACCTTATCTCTTAAGGTTTCTATTCCTCCCACATGTTTGGGCAGAGGAAAAACCATCAGGGGAGTTTGTCAAGCACAGTTTGTCATCTGTGATGGCGTTGCCATGTCTTCCAGCGTGAACCAAAATCTTGGTCGTTTTCTGAGGAAGCTGGAAAGGGGTGGAAAGGGGGTCCCAAGAAAGCAAGGGGGCTTCTAGTCAAGGCTGTGCATTCTGGAGAGGAGGTGGCAGGAAACCCTGTGGAAGATTTAATATCGGCAGGGCTGGAGTTGGAAGCCTGTTTATGTCAGGTTTCAGTAATTCCTGGAATTCTATATACATACTGAGGAA
>NW_010432531.1:0-16093 GCF_000710305.1 Buceros rhinoceros silvestris | reverse complement strand
TGCAGCAAGTCATCGTTAACCCTTTTAGAATGAAGCAGCACACACCCTTGCTCTTATATTTTGGGGGCAATTGAATGTTTTTATGGATTTGTTGGGGGAGTTGATGTCAGATGTTCAGCTGTAATAGCAGGAGAGCTGCCAGAATCATTGGCTTACCTTAGATGAGTGCATTGTTCAAAAGCTATGCTGTGCCTTAAACAACAGCAAGGCAGAGGCTGTAAATGACATCAACTGCATCACCATGTGTGAAGAGTGCTGAGGGCAGGCAAAAGTCTGCGTTGCAGTAAGTGGAAGAGATGCTGCTTCTCCCTGTGAGGTGGATTGCTCCGTACCATCTTTGTTCACAACATGCTGCAGAACGATTTCTCCCCTCCTGGACCTTGCTTTGGTGACCTAAATTGTGTGGTAGCCCTAAAAGTAGGTCATGATGCAAATGTATTGTGCTGGTTCCAATGGCCTTTTTTTGTTTGTTTGTTTTGTTTTTAAGTTTTAGCTTTTGAGATGAACTTGTTAAAAATCTCTTGTAAGCCTTCATTCAGTGTCAGCTGTAGGGTTGCTTAGGCATGGTGTCCTTGTAGAACAAGCTGGTGTATGCTGTTGTGTTTCAATGCCTTTGATTACCTGAATGATGAATTAAATGTTAGGACATGTCAGATGTGGTGGTTTATTGCACCCAGTTAGCTGTAACCTTTTTCCTTTGGCAGACTCATGGTGATTCAAAACAGGTTGGTCCAGTTTAATGTAAGACTGATTTAAAATTAGAGGTTGACTTTCCTCTCAGGATCTGGAGTAACGTTGCTCATGTATAGGACTGTTGTGAAGTAATATATGGTATAATTGCATTTTTGTAAAGTTACTCCTGAACAAGTGTAGTCTTCCCCCTGTGACAGGGTCAGAACAGTTCTGGTTTTAGAAACCAGTAGCTAAAAATCTGTGTTTGCCTTTAACTATCTGAGAAGTCTTACTGGGAACTTAAATAACTACCTGGCCTGTAATTTGCTGCCTTTTTGAATCAAAGGCCTCATGACTCACTTACATGATGATGCTTCTGGGAGTCCCAGGATTTGGGTCTGTACTTTTATGAAGGAACAACTCAATCAGACTGCAGAAGAAAACTGCCCCTTTGCTGAACTTCAAGTAGATTAGTTGAGCACATTTGTCCAGCTGGGCCAAAAACTCCAGGTTTGTTTTCTAGATGCTGTTCTCCTACTGCAGAACGCTTGAGTCGATGTGGGCCAAAGAAACTTCCTCTGTGGCCAGTTCCGTTACTATAAACAGCTACTAATAATTAGCAACAGAGCTGCAAGACAACTGCGGAGAAGATCGGTGCCTGTTGGCTAAGCAAGTGATGTTCTGCCTCGCATCTGGCCATACGAGGAGGCAGAATGCAGGATAGCTGTCACAGCATGACAGAAGATCCCTTTCTGCCCTCTGAAAAGGAGGGCTCTGCAGCTGGGTGGGTGAATCTGCTTCTCGACCTCGTAGCCACAAGGATCCACCCACAACTCCTGTTGTCTATGTGAGCTGCGATTTCACACTGGCCTTGGGTATTGCTACCCAAAGTAATACTTTTAGCTGCCGCTGTTCCTCCCTTTCTTGTTAGGTTGGTTGGATCCACACAGCCATGCAATCAGATAAAACCCACCTGACTTCATAAAGAGTTTTTTTAGCTCCTTGGATGTGTTTTTTCAGCTTAGTTTTCAACCTAGATCAGTTACACTGCTTGTGGCTCTGCAGGAAGGGGTGGGAGTAAGGAACCTGGGGTAAAGAAGAGGAAGTACTTGTTTATGCCAGCTTAAAGTGATTGAGAAACCTATAGTGTAAGCAGTATAATAAGCTGGTAACGTATTTGGTGATATTCCCATCAAGCCACTGGCTGTAAAACAGAACTACCCTTGTTACCAGAACAGGCTGTTCTAGAAAAAGTTTGCTGTTAGAGTATGAAGCTGCAGTCAGGTTCGTACTGCAAGGAGTATCTATCTGGTTGCAGCTGTTGCTACCTCTGTAGTGGAAGCTACAGTCCCTACTGCAGATCTGTAGAACAAAATTAATTGTGGGGTGTCATCTGTACAAAACCAGTGGAATTGGCATCTTATGGGATCGTTTTTAACATATTTTGGAATCGACAGTTGTGAGGTGGTGTAGCCACGCTTGTGGAGGGGTGAAGCTCAGCCTTGCTTGTAAGAGCTGGTCTGTCACAACAACCTGCTGTTTGTCTGTTGGCGCAGTGGAGCACCAGGGGCTTTGAACTCAAAACATTAGTAATTATCCTTGGACAAATGCCATTTTATTCTTGAAAAGGCAGAAGTCCAAATGATGTATCGTTTTGCAAGCAAGTCAGCTGCTGAAGCAGAACCCAGTGTCCATTTTGCATTGAATTGTAGAAGGAACAAAAGCGATGTTTGTCTGCAACACAGGGGTAGAACTGTTCAGCCAAACATTTATTTAGTCTGAGGAAAAGCCAGATAAACTCAGAATGCCTTTCTTTCCAGTGCTACTATTAAAGCTGTACATAAATCACAGTAGATAACTTTTCTGTCAGCTTGGTTTATGCTGAGGGTTTCAAGTAATCTCTTGCCATCTCTTGAAAAGGTGTTTGACAAATAAATTGAATGACGGAGCAATTATAGGCTTGCCAGCCTAACTTGATTTTCAGGTAAAATAGTTACAGATGTGTGTGTGTGGTGGGTGTACCCTCTGAAGAACAGGAGGAGGGTAAGATGTAAGGCTCTGGAAGGGGAAAAAAATCTTGTCCTCTTAGTCTGGCAGCTTCTGGACTCTTACACTCCTTTTTTTGCCAGACAAACATTTTACTATTTCATGAAGTAGAAGTACACCTCTTGTGGTTTTGTTGTTTATGTTTTTCTTGATGTGTTACGCCAACTGCCACCTTAAGATCTGTTAGTGATCCCATGACAACTGTGACCAGAATCATTACAGCCTAGTTAAATTCTGTAAGAGCTGGTTCTTGGCTGTTTTCACTGACACAGTTCAGGGTAAACAATGAGAAGACATTTGTCTTCTCGATGATGTCTCAAGGTGTCTCTTCATCCTTCTTTTCGGTGTCAAGAAGGTAGAATTCTTTTAAACTGTAGAAACTTTGTTTGATCTAGAGTATTTCGTACATGACTAGAAAACAAGTCCCACTGAGCAAAACTGAGTGCAGCTCTTCACCGTGGCTTGAGGAGACTTTGATCAATCTGTATACTTGCATGTAAAAAAGTAATGATAATGTAAGAGGAGGATGTCGAAGACAAGAGGTGGTGGCTAGATGAGTGATTGGAAGCTAATACAACAAACTTTGAAGAATGGCATGAGAGAAGGGGGTAGTTTGCCTCTAATCAATCCCCCCCTTGTTCCCATAGATACCCGATAGTGCTTGCACAGAGCTGGTGCCATCCTTTTCAGTTTGCTCATCCCGGTTTTTCTTAGGCTGTGCTTAATTTTCCATTCAGGATTTGTAACTAGTGCACACTTTTCCTCTCAATTTTCTTACACCAGTAAGTGCCTTAGGGATAGCCTAACGGCTTCAGAGGAAGAAAGCCCTCCTAAAGGCTTGAAATTTTCTCACAGTATCCAGTGGGGCCCATTTAACTGTTATCTACTTGCCCAGATTTATTACTGTTTAATACAGCACCTGTGTGATTACCTGAAACCTGCTGCATACTCCATAGATTAAAGTTATATGCTTTGGCACTGGTTCAGAAAATCCAGTTCCTTGTTCCAATTCCTATTCCTTGTTAGCAAGAGATACCAGGAAATACGCGTTAAAAATGGTTCAGTCTTAAAAGATTTGGGCAGGATGTCTGTTAACCCCCTTTGTTTTGGTCTTGATTGTGTACTACAATTTCCTGACCTCCAGGTGATGGTGTCCAATGCAAAAACACTGCTTGTCAACCTGCGAGTCCTAAACTTACAAAACACACTGAGGGTTGTGCTAAGTCATTTGCCTGAGGCGTTGCGTTGCGTAATTATCTAGCGTGAGCTTTCTGTGCATTTCGGGCACCTTAGTGCTCGCTAGGGAAAAGAAAACCACTCAATTTTGTGGGCCACAAACAAGACTTGTATAGCTCTTCCTCTTCTCTGGAAAACCCTAAAGCAAGGCAGTAATTCTCTGGGCTGTGTGTGGTTCACGTGCTTTGGCTGTGAACGCTGTCCAGTTGAGGCAGAGGATTGTTGTGGTATAGCCTTGTAGCCTTGTCAAGCCTGTGACATCTCTTGTGCTTCACGTAGTCATGCCATGGGTTATGCATAGGTGGAAGATAGATAGTAAAACCGTAACAGATAATATTACAAGCAATTTGAGCAGCTTTTATAAAATTTTGCTTACAGATTAGTTTTCAGAAGATATTCCATGCCCGTTTTGTTGAAGTATTAACTAGTGCTTTGCAGGTTTTTGTCGTTGTCACAATGTGGCCAAAGGTCGAAGTAAAACATGTGCAATTAGATTGAAGAATAGATAGTGTCACACGTCGCTGGGCGATTGGGCAAAGTGTTACGTCAGGAGTGTTTCTGTATCTAAACTTTTCTTCATACCCAGCCTCTGTACAACACCTGACGTGAGCCTCTTTCCACAGCTGAAATTCTTTGCTCTACTTCCTTATTCTTTGTTAGTTGTGAAAATACCTTTTAAAACTTTATGGGAGGCACAGCAAGAGCGCATGGCAGAACAGGAGACGTGGCCTCAGCTTCCTGAGGTGAATGCTGCCTCGTGCCAGTTTGCATTAAATTATTTTGTTTAGCTGCTACATGGGTGGATGGTCAGAAAGGTACAGGTGGAATGGAAGCTGTCCTGAAATCTTTTGCCACCATGCCTCTCGACATCCTTTTGAGAAGGGATCCCAGCTCTCTCAGTACCTGGTCTGTTTGAATGACAAGTAAAGTCTAAGGCTAATTCATCACTTCTTCAAAAATGATGATAATAACAACACTAGCTTATTTCTTCTAGGTGGACTTCATGGGAAAAAGCCTTTGAAGTGCCTGAAATTACAGTGGAAATCACCACTGGCTATTAAATACTACAAAAAAATTGTCAGTTATGGTTTGGTTTTACTAACCAACAAATGGGGGAAAAAAATAAGTTGTGCTAGATGCAGACATGAGAGCCCTCTTGCCAGAGTTTGCGGATGCCCCATCCCTGGCAGTGTTCAAGGCCAGGTTGGACGGGGCTCTGAGCCACCTGGTCAAGTGGAAGGTGTCCCTGCCCATGGCAGGGGAGTTGATGATCTTTAAGGTCCCTTCCAACCTGTTCTAGGATTTGATATTTTAATCCAGCTCCTCTGTGGATGCCATTTACTCTGAGTTCTGTGCTGCACGAAAGCTTCTGTAATATTAACTTCCAGCAGGTGAATGAATTTGTCTCCCCTTTCGAGAAGGAAGAATGCCACTATTTGAACTTGCCAAATTCATAAAGAACTTGGAAATAGCAGCAGCAGAATCTGGATCGGCCTGAAATGAGCCCAAACACAACCTAGCAGGACTTGCAAAAGAACTGGAAGACCTTTCTGAGAGGCCCTTGTTATTCTCTGGCTCTTGCATTAGACATGCGCTTGGAGTCAGATGAAAGTGCTGCAGGAAGACGAGCATTGTGCTTACCACAAAATTGGCATAATGGAACAGTAATGCTCTGTTCCTCTAGATAAACCCTGTCTATTGTGCCTCTTGCTATTGCACTTGAACACTCTAACTGCTTTTTCTGGCATGTTTTAACGTACTGTTCTTATCTGTCTCAATTACAGCTTCAAAGTCTGTCTCCATCTATCATCCGTTATTCCTGTCTCTTAAATTATCTGATCGCTCCCCATCATCTTCCACTTCAAGAAGAACTTTTTCATCATCCCGTAAGAGTTTTGCTCAAACGGTCTAAGTCTCAGATATCCTCTTTTGTCCTGCCTCTTCATCCTTCCCAGTGACAAGGGCTCCCAGCCCGGTCTCCTCCTGCCTGCATAGGCAGGCTGTCCCAGTGCACCGTACAACATGCTGGTGCGATGAGCTGCTGCCGCCTTCTCCGCGCCTTATTCTGCTGCCTGGTAACTGCGTATTAAACGAGGTGTTTAGGGAAATTGAGTTAAATCCTTCATAGGCAGGAACAGGAGGGGAAATTAAGCGTAAGAAAGTATTAGAGACTTTAAAGCCACCTTGTACAGGAGTCTCATCTGTGACCCTTAGTCTGTAATACAGCACACGTTCTGAGTGACCGTGAGAGCTGATGCATAAACTTTAAAATGCTGCTGAATGTAATTTTTCCAGAGTCTGCCAGCAATTAAATGTTTTATGACTAGACTGTAATTAAAATAATTGCTCCTACTGAAACCTGTATTTTGTAGGTTTTACTCACCCAGAACTTGTGTTCTGAAAAGTGGAAGTGTGGTTTTTTTAATGCACGCAGTATGCTACTTCATATTTATGATATCCTAGCAGTCCTTCAATGCTTGAGTTGAAATCGCAGGCACTAAGATAATCACACCCCTTCCCCTCCTGCTGTGAACTCAGTGCCGTACTCACTACTGGAAGGAGGCAAAGGGACTCTGCTGCATGCAGGAGCTTAGCTCCAAACCCTGGCTGGTGGCCAGAAAAACCTCTATAAAAAACAAGATGCTTATGGAGAACTTGAATGAGTCGCAGCCTGTGCCACAATTCAGAAACTGCAGGTTGTGCATCTTAACTCCTCCTGTAATTCTGAGTGGGTGGAGAAGTGCTTCCTTGAGTCCTTTTTCTCAGCCATTTAATAATTCTCGATTAAAACTTGGAACTTTGAACTCTAAGCACTTTGTTCAGTAAGTTATTTTAACTTCTCGTGTGATTTAAAGGCTTGACTAGCTCAAAAGCAAATTATAGCATTAAGTTGTTACTGAGGTGATCGACTCGAACAACTCCAGTAAACTTAGCCTGGGAGGAGAGAAATCCCAGGCCAGAAAAGATGCTTTTGAACGGAGGAACAAAATACGGAACAGAATAAGCCCACTGGGGGTGCAGCTCAAGGGGAGGGGTATCAGCAGGAGGGAGTGCACAAGGTGATGTCCCCATGCTGCACTTTTAGTAGAACAACATGTCTGGTCACAGCGGAACAGAGTTGCCATTGTGCTGTGCTTTAAACCCCAAACGAGACGTCTTTTCCTTGAGGCTCCTTTTCAGGTTCACCGCTTAACGATCTGGTTTGTGCTCCGGCCCATAAAGGGGTTTTGTTGCCACAACTGAAGGGGCAGGGAACTGCGGTGTGGGGACTTCTAGGCCAGCTTTGCTGCCCGAGCCAGCACCTGCTGGACCCATACCTTTGAGGGGTTTTGTCCTGGGGTGTGGGTTCAGTCGCACTGTGTGTGGAGGTGTTGATATGCGTCCTTCTAGCGCAGACATGGTGTAATCTGACTTTTTTTAAATCCTAAGTGCTTAAACACGTTGTGGTTGCCATGGTACAGTATGTATGTCTGCTTAGACTTTGCCTGTGGCACCAAGGAGGGGGAAATACAGGAGAAGCTTGTCTTAACTGGTTGGAATAGATTTTAATTATATTAATGTATGGTGGAAGATATTGTAGCATTCCAATTCAGTGGACTTCAGAAGCTTCACGGGATGTGGGAGTAAAATGCAGATGCTCTGTCTTGTATGCAGAGAGTGACGAGGGATGCATGAGCCGCACGTATCTTCGTGAGAGGTTTAAATGTCAATCCTCAAAGTTATATTCCTAGTGGCTGTTTTACTTTTGCTCATACTTGCTTGAGGAATCTCTTCACTGTAAGATGGTGTCGTGGCTATTGTGAAGTAACTGGCAACTTGTGAAAGTTTAAACAGAGATGTCTGTGTGGCCAGTTGAGTAAATGGTCATCGATGAATCGTCTTCCTGGCAGAGCACTGGAATATCCTGTGCTGTTTCTGAAACGAAACCTGTGTTCAATTTCCCGGAATTTTAGTCTTATGTCCTGAGGACCTCAGACAAATATGCTGAGAGATTCCGTGGCTTCGTGTAGGCCCGCAAACTGGAGGAAATTAGTACAGTTGAGCATCGCCTAAGTACAAGTAACAGCATTTCAGTGGAAAGTCCAGAGGTAGGAGGGAACGTGGAATAAAAGACTCTACGCTAGGCAAGGACAATGGAAAGTATTAAGCAGGAAATAGGGTATATGGTTAAGGGGGGGGCACAATATCCTGAAAAAAAAGCTATTGAAATTTTTAAATACTTGCTTTTTGTTGCAGATTAATCAGCCACTCGATGGGGATTAACAGTGGAGCACCTCTTTGTGTCGCCTTTCCACCTCTCCGTAGCAAGAATAACAACTTCAGCACTTCTTCAATAATAATTATGAAACTGGTATTAACTGAATGGCAATTATGGATTTTTAACTCTAACTCACAGTAAACCAGCAAGCCATATGTTGAAATTCCTACCAAATAGCTTTTTGTTCTTAATGTCTCGTACCTATACAAGAAGTTGCAAGATACCTGTTTGTACAAGAGGAATATAAGCATTACTTGCCTGAGGAACAGAAGCTGAAAGAGAAGACACCCTGACTTGTTCGTGGAGTTATGGTAGTATTATTTATATAGATATAGCATATATATATTTTTTATGGTAATGAAAATGGCTCCCCAGAATGCTGACTCGGAATCTATGCAAGTTCAAGATCTACCTGTGGCACAGCTTCAGAAACCAGAGACCAAGGAGAATGAAAGTAGGGAGGAGACCATTAGCGAAGGATCCATAGACCGGATACCGATACGGCTGTGGGTGATGCATGGTGCGGTCATGTTTGGCAGGGAATTTTGTTATGCCATGGAGACAGCGTTGGTAACACCCGTGTTGTTACAGATTGGTAAGTCACTCTCATTGCTGTTAATCGAAAACTTTCTGTATCTTTTTGCATTTGTTGAAGTCAGAGGAAGGAGGGCAATGGGGTCTGCCAACTAAAAATACACAAGGTTAAAAGGATTTGGGGTTTTTTTTGTTACTGGCTGTGCTACAGACTTAATTGTGTGACCATGTTTAAGTGGGAAGGATTTCTAGATGCATTCATCTTCTGTCCAATACAGCTTCTCTCTGTAAAAAAAAAAAAAAAAAAAAAAAAAAATTAACCTGATTTAAGTCTGAAATTCTAAAAGGTAAGTGTCCTGGAAACTAGAAACATTAGACTGTGAAGTGTTGCAGTGAAGCTTCTTTTTTTTATTTATGAAGAAATGCTTCAGGTACTTTAAACAGATAAATTGGCTTTTCCAGCTACTAGTGAAATCCTGAATATATTTCCAACCATTAGCGAGTCTTGTCCTATGGGATTCATTTGCCTAGTTCATAACACGTGAATACAGATGAATAAACCACAATACCAACAGCTTTAGATAAAATGGGGTGGGTAATGGGGACTGGAACAGGAGCAGGCAGCGTTGGATGCCGTGGCGAGGACACTTTCCGACGAGCTGCTCACAGTATGAGCAGTACCTGGAGTTACCTTTATCAAATCCGGAAAATCGTGGGCTCTGTCAGATTGCGGAAAACATTACCTGGAGCTGCATGGAAGTACTGGACTGAGCACGCTTCCAGGAGTGACTAAACCAGCGGTGTGTGCACGCAGTCTTGCTGTATGTACAGTGTGTGCACGTTGTTTGTGTGCTAATGTTTGCCTTGGCGTACACCTGCAGCTGTACCTTACAGCACGCTCGGCTGTGGCCAAACAGAAGCACTCAACCGACTCTCTAAAATAACATTCACTGGAATCTTCTTACAGCACAGTTTAAAGATCTCCAGGTTCACATCACAAATGAAACATACGCCCTTTTGTCGTAGCGAATATGAAAGTTCAGAAGAGATTGAACTTGTGAGTGTGCAAGGTACAGACTGTTTTGTGCAGTCTTCCTGCAGTCCGTGTGTTTTCATACGAAATCACCAGGTGGTTTATTTTGCATCAGCAGAGGGGTCAATAATTGGTGCCATGAGAGGTGCTGGTGAGTTATGCCTCTGACTTCTCCTGAATATTTTCATTTTCAGAGCTCATCAAATGCCCTTTTTAGAACTATTGGTGGTATAACTAAGATAGGTTATAAGTGTTCCCCAAGCAGGAGCTTTCTGATCAGCCTGGCTTGCTAAGTAAGACACATCCAACTTCATCTAGGAATGTTTGTCATGTCCAGAATTGTTTAGAGGTTTGGTCCTTCAGGTAAGTTGCAGTGTAGAGACTTCAGTGATTTGTACTTGCAGCGTCCGTTCTGTCGCCGTCTACTGTGAAAGCAAAAACTCACATGCTGCTTTGCATGGAGAAACCCCTGGTTTTGTGAGTGACCTGCACTTCTTGTTTAAAATGCATCGCTGGCTAAGCTGACCTTACCTCACCGTAGAGTAAGGTCAGACAGTCTAAATAAACCATCCTCTTAATTACTGCCCAGTCTACTAGTTCACGTTTCTTTTGTGAGCTCTTCTAGCAGATCTGTTTCCTCCAGATAATTAATATCTCTTCCTTTCCTTCCCTAACGCCGGTGATCAAAATAACGTTGGAGTTTGGGGGAAGGGAAGAAAAGAGCTCTCACTTCTAGACGAGCTGCCAAATCCACAAAGCACTGCAAAAGGCTGTGGGGAGGGACTGGAGATATTCCATGCCATAGAGATAAGAAATGGAGGTAGTTGGTCACAAACCTTAGTGCTTTGGGAACGAATTGAAATCTTTCACGCTCTGGCTCAGATTCCCTCAGCAGGAGAATAAACGGCATTGGATTCACCGAAGGGTTAAGTTATTCACGGGTGACTTCTCTAGCCTGTTGGTAATTACCTCTTACATGGTGCTGTTTACCTTTATCGACCTCAACATCTGTCGACCTCAACATGAGCTATATTTATTCCTCACTGGAGGGGGTTGCATATAGCTGTCAAACTGCTGTAATATTCCCTTTGCTGCTTGTTTTGGTAAAAGCAACATTCAGTTGTTCTCTGGGAGATTAAATTGTCTTGAGAAACTATTTTTGAGAATCGGCACCTGGGAAGTGTGGTGACTCGACCAACTAACTTGGCTTACAATAAACTGAAGAACCAGAAGCCTTTTGGGTTTTCAGAACACTCCCCTGTACAGATGTATGTGGAATAGTAATAATCCAGCTTTACAGTGTGTGCTCATGTTCTGCACCTGAGAAAACCGAGATACTGAAATCATCTGAGATTCTTTTTGGATACCACCCTTAGCCTTGGTCATACTGGAGTGATGTTTTGCACTTCGAGCTTGCAGGTGTTTGACTTTTCCAGCTGCTGGCAAACCCCGGGTCAGAGGTGTAGCTATGATCTGGCAGATGAAGGACCTGTCCTACTTGTTCTGTTAAGCCATGAGATTTCAGCAGCTGAAGGGGTGGTCCTTTGGGTCATCCCTTTCCAATTCAACGAGGATTGAATTCTCCATGTGTTTAAATTTCCTGAAGTTTAGAATTCTTAACAAAAGAACCGAAGGCAGCAGTGAGAGCTGTTGTACCCCTACCAAAATAAGTTCTGATTTGTGACTTTAATATTTGTCTGTGTTGCTGTGCTTGGATTGATGTTGTCAGAAATGTAGCTACTCATCTATAACAGCCTTGTAGCCATAACTGGCCTCTGACAGCTTAGCAACAAGAACCAGCCAAATATATATTACACCTTTTTTATTCTAACTTGCTCTTTGGTTTCTTACTATCTACAGCATAGGAATTCAAAGTGAAGCAGATAACTTGCTTAGAAGGATTTGGGGGATATAAAAATAAGCCAAATATGCGAAGTGGCGGGCTGACTCCAGACAAAGTTATAGTAGTTGGCACTTTCACAAGTTTTGATCTCTAGAAATGTTCGTTAACCTTTTTCAGACCTGTCCAGTCAGTAGTTCCAAGCAGCCAGCAGTAGAACTACTAGAAAATAAACTAGAAAAAAAACTTGTTCATCAGTCCAGGGTTTTTGAGAAACGGAGTGATTTTGTGTTACTCCTGAGTATGTTCTGTGCACTAACACCACTGTTTGCTTCCCCTGTCACATCTCAGCCGCACAGTGTAACTCCACAGGAGGAGGAGGAGACCTTTGTCTTCTGAAGCATCTGGCGCTTAATACTGCTGATCTGTGAGTGGGAATTAAAATCCCTGCTATTGTTTGTAAACAGCAGTGTGTTTTCTTCCCTCATTAAGCTTGGCTTCCAAGGATTAAATCTCTAAAACTATTTGCAGTTCATGGAAGATAAAACAATTTGGGTTATAATCACATGGCAAATCCATTTTAGTTCTTCTGAAAGGTGAAATTCATGTGCCTGTTTCAGGACTAAAGAAGAAAAAAGAAATGTGTGTTCTGTGACTCGGGGTGGCTGCTGCTTTCAGCATGGAAAATTCCCTGTCTGGCTAATGAGTAGTGGTAGCTGTAAAGATGAAGTTTCACTTTATAGGTTTAATATGATAAAAGCTTTGCCAAGCCTTTGCTGTTGCTTCAAAGGCTCTTCCCAACGCTGTGGAGTGTTTATGAATAGTTAATAGGCACAGAATTGACTGTCAGCACCAGAACTGTTCCTCATTCCCCAGCATAAATTAAATATTTTACGCTAGTGCTTTTAAAAAGAAACGATGCACATTTACATAGGGAAAAACACAAACAGTTTGCATGTGCTGCTCACCTTTGTAATGCCTCTTAAATTTAGAGATGTTTCTCTGGTATGGTAGAGGATTAGGTTTGGTTTTGTGCGTTTCGTTTGAGTGCCTGTGTGTGATGGCGTTACTTCATTTTGCTGTGAGTTCACGGGCTGTTGTAGTAACCGTCAGCTAGTCCAGCATTAAATACTGACGTTGGTTGTTATGAGCTTAACCCTCAGCATGGTGTTCCTTTGGGGCAATAACACAATGGAAACCGAGTATTTCAGTGCTAATTGATAGATGGTAATAAAGAGAGGCCGGGCTAAGCAGAGTAGAATACCATATTTTTTTTTGTTTGTTTGGAAAAGAAATTATTTTTCTCATTATGCTTTAGAATCAGCAAAATGCTCTAGTTGCTCATGTGAGACATATTTCCTACGTGGCTCATACATGTAGAAAAGCTATTTGGAGGTTATTTGGAGCTGTTTGGGTTGTCATTTCTCAGTTAAAGCATTTAGACATAATATCTTCAGGGGAAAAAAAGAAATCATCTAACATTCAGAATTCTTCCAGCCTGAAGCTTAGCAGACCATGCTTAAAGGGTCTTGAAATCTAGTTCATGTGAAATTACTGGTATGGAAAAAGCATGTTAAGCAATAACTCAAACTGCTGATTCTGAGAAATCTCAGTGGTAGCTGAGGAGTCATTATGCTGAAGAGATTTGATGTTACAGAGTGAACTCTTGGGATGAAGTTGTGAATCTCCCCGTTGAAACTTAGTGGTGATAGCTGGCTGAGAAGAGGGCATGTAGGTAAAGAGGAGATTATGGAGATGTACTTTTGAGACCGGGCACAAAATGTTCCAGATGAGGTAGGTTTTAGGTATGTTTCCTCAAAGGAATTAAGGTATCAATTGCGAACTCAATTCTGCGTGGAACAGGACAGCCTACTTAAGGTGAAGACTGAGATCAAAGGAAATCTAGAAACCTTAAAGATCTGGTGGGGAGAAGGGAAAAAAGGGATTGGAAGAGCTGTTAGAAACTGCCTCAACTCAAGTGGGAAAAGGCTGACAGGCTGGAAAAGCTTGAAGGAAGCTCTTCAACATAAAGCACTGACTCGTTATTTCAGCTCAGGTAGTTGAGTTTATTCCTCATCTCTGCCAGAGGTTACATTTATGTTAAGGTTATATCTATTAAGCGTCTTTCTTCAAAGCTGCATCTTATCGTTTGAGCTTTGTCTTACAAGGAAGAAACTGTTTGAGTTGCTTTAACCTGCTCTTTGACTCTCAGAGTTGAATTCCTGTATGATCCAGCTGTGTCTGGGCTCCCAGGTACAGCTGCATTTGATGCTGAGAGTGAATTGCAGGACCTGAATTTCTCCTTGGAAGAATGAATGGCTTGAGAGCTGACTTGTTCCCAGAGGGGACTGTGACATGGCTAACCTAAGGACACAAATTGAATTTACAGTGGATCCAGAAGACCTAGACTAATAAACACTTAAATACATTTTTCAGCCTTATTAGCTTTGAGGTGAGGATTTAGGATCATGTAAACTTTGTATTCAGATCTCAAGGAGTGGAATGTATAAAACTGCAAATATTGTGCCTGAGGCACATCTTAATTGCCCTATAAAACCTCCCCACCCATCATTTTTGTACTTATTGACTGATTTTATGCCCACTTTTAAGGAGTTGTGTAAGACTGGTTTTACTGTACTTTTAACCAACAAGCAAGTCAGCAAGGCTTTCATACCACGTATCGCCGTTCTCCATAAAACCTCTCTTGACCTCAAATCGACAGCAGCACAGGTTTTGAAAACATACAGGCCTTAGAGGAAAGTTTGGTTAAGGAAATGTTTAAGGCCCCTTTAGAAATGCTGTGCAGCCATGATGATTCATAATCCTGGGGGCAGTGGGAGCACAGGCGTTATTTTCGTAGCCGGACAGATGCCACGTGGCCTGGCAGTTGTGCAATAACTGTTACCTACAGAGATTTTTTAATATCAGTGTTCTGTTTTTAAGTCACACCAGATCTGGTGTTCAGCGGCACAGCTGATAACACATGGCAGCTTTTCAGCTGGGGTGACATGGGGATTCGGGCTGGCATCAGGATGGGGCGGACTGTGTGACTTTGGATGAACAGCCTTCCTGGGCAAGGGACGTTGAGTGCGGAGGAATTCCGAGGCTTCTCCCGTAGCATGAAACATGTTCCCTATGACTTAGCAGGAGGTAACTTTTTGTTCCCTGGTTCTTTTGACTGAGTAAGGTCTGCTGAAGAAGCTGCTTCTAAACTAAATCTCATACTTGCTCTGGTGCTGTCTTCTCCCATTCCAAATCTTTAACAAAAGTCCTTGATCTCTTAATCGTGTACTGTGGGAACGTTAATACTTTTTTTCTAGCATGAGGAGCGTTTGCAGTAAAAATGGTGTGTGAGTACACTTCTTTGAATCATAGAATGGTTTCACAGGATCATCTGGTCAGAAGAGACCTCTAAGATCATCGAGTCCAACCATGTACCTGTTTGTTGGAAAAGCCCTTAGAGATCATCTAGTTTCAACCCTCTGCCTCTTGAGAGCTTGTGTGATCAGAGGTTAGTGCAAGCAATTTTTAATTTTGTCATCTCTGGTCTTCAAATCCATTATTTTCCTGTGTTAATTGAGTGGTTTTAAACTCACACCTGTATGCATCCTCTTTCCTAGCCTAAACCCTCTTAATCTGCTTTCCACCCACCCAGACCTTCAGCCAAACTTACAGAGCCCACATCTTTTCATACTCCTGTCTAAACCCTCTCTAGGAGACCAAGTTGTCAGGTGAACCTGTGAACATACGTGCACACACAGCAGCTGTCTGAGTTTCAGTTTGCTGTTCAGCGTTGGAGTTTGACCCTCACCTCTGACCAAGAGGTGACTTTGCCATAGCGATAACAGCTGAAACAGGATAGTGCTCCCATGCTCTGCATGACAAAGTAATTGCCAGCAGGGCAATTTCCCAGCAGGCAATTGCCTGTTCTCTTCTGGAAAAAGAAACCTTTCAGCTCTTTGGATGTGGTTCTGGTGATGGAGTCTTGCAGATGCAGACCTGAGATTTGGACGCTCAGCTTCTGAAACTTGCAAGGCCAAGACTTAAATCAGTGGGTTTTTATTGAAGGTGGATTGTGAAACTGGTTATGAAGAGGGAATGGCTGGGAACTCCTTAATGAACAGGAGTCTTACTTTTCAAGGAAATAAAATTGAGGCCACTTTTGAAATGAAAAGAATTTCAACAGGCTGTTGCCAAATCACGTAACGCTTTAATAACACTCGCTTCAAGAGGATTGTCAAAGCTACAGCCCCTTAAGCTCTGTTCTCCTCCAAGTCTCCTGTGTGCTTGTTGCGACAGTATTTCTGTTGTGATGCACCTCCTGGGACTCCGTTTTAATCACTCTTTTGACCAACACCAGTTGAGAAGGTTTCAGATATGCTTCCTGCAGGCTATTTTGCAAGAAATTATTGGAAAAGTTTTGAGCTGATGATTCAGTTTGACAATAAAATTTAATATGAGTCCATTTAACTAA